>NC_029785.2:95031603-95033480 GCF_000816755.2 Arachis ipaensis
TACTACCGTTTTAATATACTCTAGGTATCTTCACAATATATGATATCAATTACCCTTTAAATTTAAGTTCTAATGTTGTTATTAATGGCATAGGTTTATTATTTTTCAAACAATATAGAGATAATATTTGTTGTGTCAATATATCATGATTTATTTGATATATAATATTTATTCATAAGGTGCTTTAAAAAATAATGTTCAAGTAATATATTTATTTTTGTAATTTTTTTAATTTCGAAATTCAAATTTTAGTACATTTATTTTTATTCAAGGCTTATTTTTTTATTTTATTTTAATTCTGTTAAAACAAGTTATGAATTTTAATTTCAGTTTATAATTTTTAGGATAAATAAAACGCTAAGATTTTTTTTATAAATTAAATTAGTGAAATATAATTAAAGATTTAAATTAAAGTCTGAAATGGCAACATTTTTAAATTGAAGTTCAAACCGTTTGCCACCTGTGCAAAGAGTAATTTAAATTTGAATATTGTTAAACGGCCATTGGATAATAAAAATCCGTAACAAATATCACATGTGTAGTCGAATTAATTTGAAATTGAAAGAAAAGAAGTTAACTTAAACCTCCTTTTTTTGCTAGATAGTATTACCTTTTCAAATTTCAAACGACAATGGAAACATTATAAATAACTGTCATAGTCTCTAATATCCAGGCCTCCTTAATAACTTGTTTTATGTTTTTCTGTTATTTACCCTTTTCAGCACTCACATTACCATCAAAATGACATCATGACTGGTCGTGCAACTAGGAGCAGCTCAAAGAGGTTCGGAACGTCAAGTTTTTTATTAGTTTTTTTGGTGTCTAACTTTATTTCAGTTTAATTTTTGTTAAATTTTTGTTCGTTCCATACCATGCTTCGTTTTTTATTTTCTACGTGTTAGTATTATCTTATAAAATTTTAACAGATGATTAACTTATTTAAAACTCAATCTGATATTATTTACGTGTTTTTATTTTGTTTAAAGAGTAAACTCAACGCAAAAAAAGGATATGGAAAAAAAAGCTACGCAGAACGAAATTATCACCGCGCAAGATGCTATTTGTGACGTATCCTCCAGGTAAGTCTCAATTTAAAGGTATTCTTAATTATTAAATTTTCAAATTACCAACTCCAATGAAAATTCACGAATTATATACTACTATTCTTATTCGAAATTTTAAAGGTTCAATTATCCCGCATTACTGGTTAAATTTTCACACCCTAATGGTAAGATTATTAGATTACATACCAAATATGGATAAACTTAGTTACGGTCATATGATTTAATGGTACATCTATTACAAATTAAAAATTATTCAACAGATACTAATCTATTTAAACTATCATGATAATTATTTTATACGAACACTAAAAAACTTTACTAAATCGACCACTAATGTTAAATACAGTATACATATTCAAGATACGTAACATAATATATAAAAATATATAATCATTAATCTTTTCAAAATATAATTTTTTTATTATGAAGATAAAAGTTATAGTTCTCATTTATTTTTTATTTATCGATAACTTAAAATTATTTCCACT
Source organism: Arachis ipaensis (assembly GCF_000816755.2). NCBI lineage: Eukaryota > Viridiplantae > Streptophyta > Magnoliopsida > Fabales > Fabaceae > Arachis > Arachis ipaensis. The sequence continues at coordinate 95,033,156 of NC_029785.2, forward strand.
ATTAATTAATGAAACTTGAGAGAATACAGAATGCTAACAAAATATATACAAAGCAACACAAAGAACAAAGATATACAGTTTAGTAGTCAGTTTTTATATTTTATTTGATAATAAATTAAACATAAAAACTATAATATAAAAGTGTATTTATCGTTTTTTTTCATACAAAATTTTACAAAATATATATAATGACAAGAAATTTAATTACAAACAACTGATAAGAATAATAAAAAATAAAAATAAAGTTGAGTTTTTAATTAATATTTTATTTCTTTCGTATAAAACAAATACAAAATATATTAATTTTATGTGGCTAAATATAATA
>NC_029785.2:95033683-95067528 GCF_000816755.2 Arachis ipaensis
ATTTAATAAATATAATTTTATAATTTTATTTTCATGTTTTAATCTTATATACTGGTAAACAAACTTAGGTCAATATCAGGCTTATAGTTACTAGTCATCTTACTATAATTTTGTACAATTTTTCAAAATTTATTGACTAATTAATAATATAAACATACTGCTAACTTATTTCCATAATTACAATGATTAATCTAAAGTTTAACTACTTTTAGGATCATGAAAAAACAGGTGAAGACTCCAATAATTGGAATTCATGATTGATTAAAAATATTTATTTTTTTTCACAAGAAGATTGAATTTGATGTTGAGGAGGAGAGTGCACAACCTCCAAGACAATTGTTAAATGAAGACTTGGAAGGAGTAGAGCAAGAATTGAGTTCCCTTGGTGATGAAGATCATGCATCCAACCATCTTGGTGGTGAATCCTTTGAATTTGAAGAACCTTCTCCCAATGAGATAGAAAGCAATGTGGAGGTAGAATTCTCTCAACCTCCCATTTATGATTTGAATGATGAGGAAGAGTTAGATGAAATTGATGAACAAAGGATTGGAAGTGAAGAAGCTTATGAAGAGGTGGAGATTAATAAGGAAGAACACAAGGGAGTAAGTTTCATTTTAGGATTTTAGGATTTTTACTTGCATTTTCTTATTTTTGCATATGTATACACAATAAGCTTAGTCAAGATAATGAGAATTTTTCAAGATCTCTATCTATAGGGCACCAATTGATTTGAGTGGAAAACTTTTCATAGAACTTGCTAGAATTATATATTTTGTGGAACATGATTTATGAGCTAAGAACACAAGCTTGTGAGACTTGAGCCTATTGATGTGGTTACATTTTATAACCACTTATTTTCCATTCTTGTGTGAAATTGTTCTCTTTCCATGATTGTGATCCTTGATTTGCTTGATTCTATATATCCGTTTATTTCTTGTGTTTGTGCATTTATATGATTGAGGTCATTCTTTCATTAGCCACTCACCCAAATAGCCAACCTTTTACTCTCCATTGCTAGCCAATTTTGAGCCTATGCTTAACCAACTCATTCTTATTTTAGCTCATTACAAGCCCAAGGCGGAAAACCAATGAAAAGTCCTTGTTTGGATCTTTGATTAGCCTAGGCTAGTGAGAGTGTGTATTATTCAAGTTGGTGAGGCTTGGGAATATTGGATGGGATAAAAAGGGGCAGCACACTTTTATGTTTAGGAATTGGGCACATATTCATGTATTGATTAAATGTAGAGACCTTATGCATTGATGTTCTCGCGTTTAGTTTGAAAGAAGAAAAAGAAAAAAAAAATAATATGTATATAAAAAAAATGATGAAAAGAAAAGAAAAAATGTATATAGAAAAAGAAAAAAAAGAGAAGCAAAAAAAGGGGACAAAATGCCCCAAAGTGAAGCTCAATAAGAATCAATGCATAAGTATTGAGAAATGAAAAGAAAATGCATGAGTATGTACGAAAAAGTGAAGAATGGGTAGTTAGAATAGCTCGCATTTGTATAGGTAATTAAATAGGTTAGGTGGGAAAGTCTATGCTAATCAAAGATTCAAATCCTAGTCCACTTGACCATAAATGATCCTACCTTGACCCTAACCCCATTACAACCTAAATAAAAGACCTCATGATGAATGTATGCACGCATTGAATAAGTGTTGATTGTTAGAAAAAAATCAAATTTTAGAAAACACGATTAGAAGAGAATTGAGTGAATTAACCCTTAAACACTTGAGTGAATAGAGCGGATACACATCCGGTGAAGGTTCAAAAGTTCAATCACATGTGTTCACCCATATTATCCATATTCTTGCAAGTTTGAACTCTTTTTGACAATTCAATACAATTGTGGGTTGGACTTAGTTCCTATATTTTCCTTGCCATTTACTTTTCATGCTTCTTATCCAAAACCCCAAAATAACTCATAACCAATAACAAAACACTTTATTGTAATTCCTAGGGAGAACGACCCGAGGTCCAATACTTCGGTTTATAAATTTTGTACTTTTGTACTAGTGACAAACAACTTTTTGTATGAAAGGATTATTGCTTGGTTTAGAAACTATACTTTACAACGAGAATTCATTTGTGAAATTCTAAACCATCAAAAATCCGTTCGTCACACACTCCAAATTTTTTTAAATTTTTAAACTCAAATTTATACTCCCTAAATAAGATCATCACACATTTTAAAAAACAGTAGAATAATTTACAATTAAAAAGCGTACCATTATTAAATCAGTATTAAAAATAATAATGTGAAAATATGAAGCGAAAGTCCATGATAATAGATATTAGGATGGCTCAGGTGAAAAAAAACCTCCCCATTGATTTCGTAGGCGCCGTGCCAGAAATGCACGCCCATGTCAATCCTATTTCATGGCCACCACATATGAATTAGAGTGCATTTTTCGAAATTTTTGGAATTATTTTTTCTTCAGGCGTATTTTTGGAATTATTGTACATGTGATTTTTGTTTATATAAACAAGCCTATCTATATTTATTAATTATATTACGTAAACGAATTTTCTTAAAATTGATTTTAAAGTCAATCTTTGCCAACCACAACTATGATTTCCTAATTTAATTTACTTTGTACATTAGTTATTTGACTTCCAGAAAATAATTCACTAATTATTTTTTATACTTAAATTCCATTAACAATAATTTTTTTAGAGCACCTTCAACTTTTTTTTCGATCAATTTAAAATTAGACTGCGATAATCTCAGCAACTATGTTACACTTTTAAGCCATGTTATATAAACTAGCGGCTCAACGGACTGTTCATCCGTTTTTCTATTGTTTTTAAAAAATTTATTTTAATTTGTTTGTTAATGTATTATTTATTTTTTAAATTTATTTGATAAATATTCTTTTATTTTAATATTAACGTGATCTTATTTATATCATGTTTTGTCTAAATTAAAATTATGTCAATAACTATTATTGTCTCTCCACTATTAACCTTGTCTTATTCCCTTTTCTTGTTTTCTTCTTCTACTAACCCCTACCGCAATCAATTTCCACCATATCATTATAGTAGCTCTCGTTTTTTGTTCATCGCTTTGATCCATAACTATCCATTGTATTAACTTTACTGTTATTTAAGATTTTTTAAAGATATTACTTTTTTTGTTCGATTTAGATATCTAGATGTATAACTATTATTTAGATATTTATTGTTTCATACTTGCGTGTTAAATCATCTTTTACCATTTAAAAAAAAATTAAGATATCAATCATTCAATGGTTAACTTTTGAGTTGTTAAAGATTTGTTAAAAGAATTATTTTCTTGTTTGATTTAGATATCTAGATCTATAACTATTATATAAATAGTTAAATACTTATTTTTCATACTTACTTGTTAAGTCATATTTTATCATTTAAAAAAAAATTAAGATATCGGGCGTTCAAAAGTTTTGTATAAAATAATAAAATAAAAAATAAAAAAATTTATAAGTTATTTAATTTTTTTAATATATAGAATAATATAATTTAAATTAATTTAGGTATAATACTTAAGTCATTAAGTTGTTATTATGTGTAACAATGCAGATAAAAAATTATAAATATTTATAAATTTATTTATTTCTCAATTTTATTTAATATAGAGTATATATAATAATTTATATTTAAATCACTCTTTTCTTCAATATAATTTTAATAGCTAAAAAATTTTTATTTTTCATAATTTTATATTCAACATTTCAAATCATCTTTAGATTTATTATTCTTTTAGAATTTTTAATTTTTGTTTTCATTATTCTTTTTTATTCCGTTATCTATCTACATATTTATCATTGGCTCATCTCCATGCTTATATTGGCTTGTTCTCTCTTCGTCTCCTTCGATCTTCTCTACAATATCAATTAGTTATCACCATGTATTAATTTATAATTATTACAATCAAAAGTGAATACTAATTTAAAAAAAAAGTAAGAAAAAAAGATTTTGTAACACTTGTGCGAATACTTTACACTCCTATAAATATAATGAAAGAGTAGAATTAACTTTTTCTTTTTCGAGTATTCTCTTTATTATTTAATACAAACAAAGTCTTTTTTTTTTCATTTGTGGTAAAACTAAAAAATTAAAGCGGGGTAACATTAGAACTTTTTTGTTTAACAAACTTAAAATAAAGCACAAAAATTGTAATTATAATCTATTTTATTGGACACCAAACCCTCTGTATTTCCTATATATTCCCATTATATATTGTTATAGATAATTATATGGGTGAGTACATTAAAAATATTTTTAATTCATATCATATTGTAACTATAATCTATTTTATTACAATTATTATGGCTCCTTTATCAAAAAACTTTATTTAATTATGGTATTAATTACTTAATTAATACCTTAAGTTTTTAACTGTAATAATATTTGTAATATTATATTAATATCTAAATAATTAATTTTTTTTTAATATCAAGGACGAGTAAAAGAGTGATATATTGTGCAAGATGTAAATTATCTCCTTAATCTTTTGAAAACGTCTGATATTTCCTTTAACTAGTCATTGTTGAAGAAACACTTTATATTAATCAACTGCAACATTTCCAATAATCGGGATTTACAGGATGGATTGGCTAGTTACATTTTCGTTAAATTTTTTACCGTTTTAATAATTTTTATGCATAAATTCATTAATTAACCATGAATAAATATTTAACATTAACAACTATATATTTCCGGCTTTATAAAAGTCAACTGTCTTAAAATTATTTGTTCAGTATTCGGTTATCAGTTTTATTTTTTACAACTTAATCCTATGTAAAGTAAATTAATATTAAATATGTTCTTGTTATGGTATTTTTTCCCTTTTTATATTTTCTCACAAGAAAAGACTTGTATGACACTTTAAAAAAAAATTTCTTTTAAATATAATTTAATTTCGCAATTGTGTAGCCAAAGTCTTTCCAAGAAGAATACAGAAGCCTCTTTTGACAATATATTTGTCAGCAACCAACATTTAAATTTACTCTCAGAACCAATGTATCAATGTTTAACTGAATACATTGATTCAAAAATTTTGAGGGTGAAACAAGAGGTACAAATAACGGTACGCCACGAGTTTCATAAATTGGCCCAGACATTAACTCTTCCTGCAAACACAGTAATGTCTACCGCTGGAGGTGAAGAAGCAAATGGCAGTAGGGTAAGTAACAAGAATTAGTAATCTCTGTTTTAAGGATTTCTTAAAGTTTGCCAAATGCGAATTTCATGTTTAATAGTAGGTGAATATAGTAACATATGAACAATAAGAATCTATGTTTAATACAACTGAAAATGATCAAAATTATTATTTGTAATGTATACATTTAATATGCAGGCAACTAACCGTGATGGACAACTGTATGAGTTGGACGGCGTCAAATGTGAAGTTGAAAGATTGCGTTCATTGACAATACCAGTAAGTAAAAACTATTTTATTAAGATTATGTTCATTATGAATAATTCGACTATGATTTCATGATTAATTTTATTTCAGTTGACGTTTGAAATCCCCAAAGATATGCTGGTCAATGAAGAAGAAGCAATGGTAGCTATATATTTATATAATGCTAATGCCTCTCCCGAGTAAGTATCTTGTTAATATACATGTAAATAACAGTTGTTAAATATTTTATTTCATGTGGTAATATTATTTATTTATTTATTTATTTTTACAACAGCGAGAAAATACTTGTATACGAAGGTGTGGATGGTTGTAGAAAATCATTCGATGCACTTAAGCCTATGCGAGAGCTAGATGCTAATGTAAAATTCCAGATTTTTTTCGTTAAATTTTTTATTTTTCAAACCTCTGAGACTAATTTTATTTGTCACCTTTAATCTTGCTAGATTTTAACAATGGTTGCATGCAAAATGACTCATGATGAAAAAAACCGTTCCGGAGGTCCAAAGATATGGTTTCTTCCGCCTAGGGTCTCCGTAAGTCATATGAATTCAATGTCTACTATGTGCGTTACTAAAACAACCAAAGTGAATCGCAATATTCCTTGACTGTAAAACGTTGTAGGAACAAGCACTCTCCTTTTTCTACCCACCATCAGAGGTGGTAATGAACCATTCAGCATACTTATCTGATGTTAGCAGCTTATCAAAGGTAGCTAGTGTATTTGTTTCAACTTTGAAACCTACCCATCTACTATCCTTTACCATTATATGTTTTTATAATATTGAGTTTTTGTGATTTTTAGATGTACGTACCAGTTAAGGACCACTTTAATCACTGGTACTTATTATGTGTTGACGTGAAGAAGAGGAAGCTGATATGTGTAGATCCGATGCAACAACGGACAAGGAAAACCATAAGAGAGCGACAAATTCGACAACTAGTGAGTTATTCATGCTTCTAAATCGAATTTGTTGCCAATAACTCATTTAATTTTCAGCAAACAATAACTTATAATTATAATTGCTATCAATGCAGGCAAATTTCATTGACTGGATGATCCATGAACATTTGACCAATGAGAGATTAGCGTGTAAGTCAGATTTGGATGAAGTTGCATATCAACTCGGTGAATTCCAGATCTATTATCCACAGAATCTTCCATAACAAGATAACTCGTAAGCTAAGTTCCTATATGAATTTAAGCAAATTCAAATAAGTTTCTAAGGAAATTGAAACAAATACTTTAATTCCTATGCCTCAGGTTTGATTCTGGAATATGGGTTGCTAGATGGCAGCTATGTGCTGAGACCAGAAATTCATTTATTATACCAGTGAGTATAACATTATAATTCCTCATATTGTATCCTAAGTCAATTGAATGTTCAGTTATTTATTAATTTCACAACATGCAGCCAGTGGACGATACTACTCGCATGTGATTGGCCTTAGACTTAGTGCTGAGTAATTATAATAAGGTCAAAGAGAACACCATCGAAGCCGCAAGGAAATTGGTCACCAAAACTAACTGAAATGCAGCCATTTATTATGTTCATGATCCGAGACTTATTTACTTTTCGAAGTTTAAGATTTTTTGAATTATTTACATTGACAGGGTTGAGTATTTTATTTTGATAAGACTTTATATTGGAACCGTTTCTAATTATTTGTTTCTAATTCTGCCGTTTACATCGATAGTATTGTGTTGTTTCCATTTCTTTCACACACACAAACCCGCCAAACTCAAAAACCCGATAGCCCCAACCCCGCAAAAAATAAAGCACTCACCCATATTTGTGACCCTATCTTCAGCCTTTCCTGCAAATTGGGAACGACGTCTGCTCCCCCGAGGGTCATCGCTGTTCATAGTGGCCCTCTTCTCGAAATGCTCTTTAGGTTAGTGGGTTTGTTATTCTCTTCCTTGAATTGCTGTTGTATTTCACGTTTTCCCCCTCTTTTTCAGATGACACGTCAAGCGGAGAATTACATTAGATGTTAGTTCCTTCTCCCTGTAGAAAGTCTTGGAAAGTATAAGAGGAAATTTTTCATCTCAGCTCATACTACATAAAATTTTGGCCCTTTCTAGAGGATAGGGTTTACGAAAAGTCTGGTCTATTCATCATGCCATGTCTTCCATCAGAGGCTGAGAAAACTGGAACTTGATCTTCATCTTGCTCATGGTAGATCTGTTATATCAACATTTCTTCCATTTGGAGTTGTAGAATTCGACACTGATGTGGTAAATGGGATTTTAGTTTGTGTTAAGTAGAAAAAAAAAACAATTTTCAGTTTATGATTGGACGCTTCCTCTTGCAGATCAAGATGGCTGAACATTTTTAGGAGATGTTCCTTAAAATTATTCTTGACCGATCAGAATTTGTGTCTGATCGTGTAACCCTAAGTAAAGGTGCTGAATCTCACAATGATTCTTCAACTAGTTCTTGTACTTTGATTAGTATCTTCTTGTACATCCCAATTCTTGTGTTCAGTTTTAAAACTTGTGGTAGTCCATCAATTTAGTATCATAATTTGACATTATCATGCCTGTGGCAGGCAGTTCAAGAGGTTGTGTGCTATGGAATTATCAGATTTTGGCTGATTTCTTATTTTGAGTTGGGGAGTCATTTCTCTGCAGCAGGCAGGTCTTCTGATTCTCTACTCCTATGATCGTATGTTATATCATTATTTTTTTTGTGTTGATAAGGTATAATGCTGTATACTGAATTTTTTTTATTCATCCTGAATATCAAGATGCCTCAGATATCAGCTTAATATATCATATGATTATGTGGCCAAGGAACAATCAAATTATATGTGGTCTTCAATATTTTAGAGGTGAGCATTTTCGTAATACATAAAGCTCAGGTATGGGGAATAAGTAGTTCCCTATATGTCGATCCTTATTGTCAATTTTCAATCAAGAGGAATGTTAATGTGAGAAAGATATTGGCGTGACAATGGAAGGGGAATAATTCAACTCAGACATCAGTATCAATATGCTATGCTATCTCCATGTTTTTATTTTTCATATGGTAAGATATGTGAGTGGCAGTATCCCTGCTCTTCCAAAGAAGTAAATTCACCATTTGGTTTTGTATCAAACCTGAATTAGTGAGAATTGGCAGGAAAATGATCCACTCTAATTTTAGGTCACCCCATAATAAATTATTCTCCTTCTCCTTCATTCTCCTTCTTTCAATGTTGACATGAGGGAAACACAGCACAATCCCTTGGCCATAGTGGGATAGAAGAAAACAAAAAAGACAGAAAGAGCCACAAAAATCAATATCACCGCCAATCATCATCTTGTTGGAATCCAATCCAATTCAATTCAATATCACACGTAATTGTATATTCCTATCCCTAATCCTTTCTTAATTTTTCCTCTTTTTCTGAATCAATTTTGTCATACGATTAATCATCAGGAAATAAGAATTTCTTTCAAAGTTCTCGAATTGCGTTAAAGTTATATTTCTGTTAGTTTGTTTCACTTATTTTGCTTTGTTGTGTTTTTTGATTGCAATAACAATTCACAACTTTTATTGGAAATTTGGCTTTATTTGTATAGACCAATATTGGAAATTTTTTACTGGTTTTTCAGTGACCAATTATGGGGAAGCCAACAGGGAAAAAGAAAGATCATGAAAGTCCCAAGGCAAAATAAGATAAGGTTCCTGCTACTAATAAGACTATGGACCGTAGCGCCTCAAAGGCCCTTGATGATGACACTGCCATGTTCATCCACATGGCACAAGAGCTCAAGGAAGAAGGCAACAGGCTATATCAGAAGAAGGATCATGAAGCTGCCATGTTGAAGATATAGAAAGGTTTGAAGCTCCTGCTAAAGGATCACCTTGATGCTGCACACATTCACATAAGTATGGCCGTCCGTTACATGCAAATGGGACTATGTGAATACCCTCTTGCCATCAACGAATGCAATATGGCATTAGAAGTGTCACCTAGATATGGCAGGGCTATGTTGAAGAGTGCAAAGTGCTACGCAGCGTTGAATCGGTTGGATTTTGCCAATGAGGGATGTTATGATTGTTTTGAATTGGGAGCCTAATAACCTTACAGCATTGAGATCCAGGATAGTCTGAGAATTACAATGGAATAAAAGGGCATCACTATAGATGAGAATGAGATTGCTTTGGCTACAATCGCAGTGCCTCCAGGTGCCCGGTTGCGAAAAGTGGTGAGGGAGAAGCTAAAGAAGAAGAAAGGTCATCACCAGAAAAGTGACGAGAAGATGGAGGAGGATAAGGAGGTTGTGCACAAGGAGGTGGTGCAGACGGATCATGTGCAGGAGAATGTGTTATTGTCAATTTAAGGATGAGGATAAGGAAGTGGTCAAGAACACAACTGAGAAAGACAATTTGGAAGCACGATCTGTTAAGAGGCGAGAAACTGCGGTTACAAGGACATAGAGAATCATATTGGGAAAGGATATAAGATGGGCGCAGCTGCCGGTGAATTGTAGTTTAAAAACGATAAGGGATACAATAAAGGATCGGTTTCCACAATTGAAGGGTGTTCTTGTCAAGTATAAGGATTGAGAAGGTGATTTTGTTACAATAACCAATGTTGCTGATTTAAGGCTAGCTGAAAGTTCCGGTAATGTGCCGGGATCAAACCGACTTTATATTACAGAAGTGGATCCTTCACAGGATCCATATTATGATGATAGAAGCATGGGAAGTGGGGTGCCAACTTATGTTAGCAAACCAGGCGAGGATATAGAGAATGTAGTTAGGCAAAGAGCCGAACCGGTAGCAAACCGGGTGATTACTTTGGAGGATTGGCTTGTCCAGTTTGCAAGGCTGTTCAAGAACCATGTTGAATTTGACTCTGATGCATATCTAGATATTCACGAGGTTGGAATGAAGCTATGTTCGAAGCAATGGAGGATAGTGCATCGGATGATGATGATCAATAACTGTTTGAAATTGCATCAGATAAAGTTCAAGAAATGGCAGCTCTGGCATTGTTTAATCGGGGGAATGTTCCATCATTTCAACTTGATCCTTTGTTTCGTCAACGTGTTCCAAAACTACATGACATGTTGGAGCAATTTTGAGTGTTCTTACATAGAGTTTGTTGTTCATTAGATGAATATATAATGCTTTTGTTTTGGCTATTACATATTTTTGAAGGCTTCCTCCTCCTCTGAGATAGGTAAGGAAGAATGTGCTTATACTCCATTTTCTTTGCATGATGCTTCTGCTTTCATTAGTAATTAAATGCTAGATTTGCATTTTACTTTTGCTAGGAAAATTAAGTGTTTTTTGTCTCGACTCAACCGACATGAATGATCCTTTATTCTTTTCTGTTGTTTGTATTGCAAAGTTGAAATGATAATTTTCCCATTCATAACTTGAGAGATGTTTTTACAAGTATTCTTGTGGTGGAAATGACAGAAAAAAAGCTTTGGGGACGCATGTATGGAAACATGGGGTTCATGTGATTGACCTTATAATAACTATTACTGACTGGATAATTGTGATTAGTTGACAAATGATCAGATTCCATGATATAACTGACCTTGCCTAGTAGAATTAGACTTTGTTACCGCCTTCGGATTGCATGATAGTGCATATAATTCAATATTTTATTTTCTGCTAATCCTTTCATGTAAGTTGTATTATGTAATGTCAATGATGACGATGTATCTCTTTGATTGCAGGGATTTTTTTCATTTTTTTTATTTTCTCCCCCTCTATGCTGCTTTGAATAGCTCATTGATGGTTGCTGAGATTGGATTATGTTTTCATTTCCATGTTTGTTTTGAATGAAGTGGGGATGTCATTGTAGAAGGCATTGTTATATGTATATTTTTTAAATCTTTTATTAGGGTATTATGGTGTAAGTTTGTCATTCTTTTCGGTTGTAATAGCAGTATATGATTTCATTTATTGGCAAGGTAGTGAGGTGACCTAAATTTTTCAGTTGGAAAAAGGAAAAACACCAATAAAATGATTGTTCAGTGTGTTGATCAGATGAGGTTTGCTGATTATTTTGGTTGTCAAATTTCCATTTTGTAACATTATATGATTGTCATATAGCAAAAAGTATGTATTTTCATCCTGTATTCCTTTGCTACTACTTATATACTATCCTTTTCCACTGTTAAATTTACATATTGAGAAAACGTTGGTGTTATACTTACAGGTTGTTATTGGCTCATTGTGTTATGTTGGGGTGTGAAATTTGAAAAACGGTTAGAAACAAATCAGACCATATGAGCTTCTTAATTATTTTATATTTTAAAACCTCAACACTAACCCGGCAATTTTCCAGCCTTATAAATAAAGAAAAAAGAAAAACCTCAAATCGGAGGTTCCGAGTTACAACCCTTCAAATTTGAATTTGTCATTCCATAAATCGAAGCCTCTGGTTTGTTTGCTTTTCAAAAACTGCGGTGAAGGGACAAATAATTTTAGTATAAATTGTCAGAATATCCCCCAAAAACAGAAAACAAAAAAATAAAAAAATTCAGATTCTTCATCTTTAGAAGCTGATAAAGAGTATCTCTCTGGGGAGAAGTCAGTATTTAGCTATTTCATTTATATAAAAAATAGAACTCATACATAGGTGTGGACATGGTTTAGATTTTTAAAAATCCAAACTGGATCCACTTCAGAACCAGTTTTATGGTTTAGGAAACCAAACCAGAACTGGATTGAAAATTAAAAACCGATTTTAAACCGGTTTGAAAAAAATAAAAACCGATTCTAAACCGATTTTAAAATTTAAATTTGGTTTTATTTACAAACCGGTTTTAAATCTGGTTTTACTTGCAAAACCGATTTTAAATCCGGTTTTTTTAAAATCCAAATCTAAAATCCGGTTTTCTATATAAAATCCAGTTTTTAATACCAGATTTTTGGTTATCAAAAATCCAGTTTTAAAACCAGTTTTTGAAAATCCAATTTTAAAACCAGTTTCTTCAACCAAAAATCCAATTTTAAAACTAGTTTTTAAAAATTCAATTTTTAAACCAGATATTTTAACAAAAAATCCACTTTTAAAACCAGTTTTTAGAAATTCAATTTTTAAACCATATTTTTTTTTAAAAAGTAAAATTAATATTAAAGTCATTTTAAAGTGTATAGGTTCATTACAATTTTTAAACCACTGTGACTGCCTTGCTTGATAAAAACTATCATCTAGAAGAGTTGTGCTTTCAAATAAAAAAATGAATAATATAATATTAAATGTTAATATTTTATTTATGCATAATCATATCCTACTATCTGCACCTGCCTGCACTAACCAATACAGAGAGACAAAACACAACCAGTTTTGGAATTGTTTAAGGCACTGTGCAGACGAGACAAGGTCTGTTGAAGAAATCATGACCACCATAAAGCCACTTTTTCAGAGGCATAAGATTATATAACTTATTGTTATTGTTATAAATCATAATATCATTTATGCTACATTCTACTGAATTTGAATCCAATATAAAAGGTGAGTTGTTACCAAATCTCACCTTATTAGTAATGATAAATGAATCTATAAGAGTAAATTGAAATATAGGTTTTGGTGTGTTGGGAAATGAGACATGAAAGTGGTAAAATAATCACTTTCCTACTACTACAACTGTTCCATGCCACCCTTCTTAGGATTTTATTCCTTGTTTCTTTTGTAGGTTTTTGGAGCCCTCCAATGTACATAATCACTTTCCTACTAAACAAACATATTTTTAGAACATCGTACACATTAAACAAACCACTTTAAACCCTTCAGTTTTCCTGTCTTGATTCTTTTAATTCATTTCTTATTTCCATTTATATTATCATTCAGGAGTCAACTCTGTTGCAATCATATTTAAATCGAAAAAGAGATGCCAAAACAGCAAAAATAGTTCAAACTCGGTCATATTATGATTTATCATATGCTTGTGATCTATAATATTAAAATATTTCTACTGTCATAGAAGATAATGATGGGCGAACTTTGATGGCAACCACGGCTCTGAATTCATGCAAAGTGAAATTGACTAAATTGCAAGAAGAACAATTGTAATCTTCTGAAGAAGCTAATGCAGCATTCCAAAAGGTTAAGGCAAAAGTAAGATAGATGTTAATGCTCACCAAGTTTATTATACATGATTTTAAGTTCAGAATCAACAACTAAAAAAGATATATGCTTCAAGCTAGTGAATTAAATTTTATGGAACAAAACATACAGCATTCACTTTTGTAAAAAAAAATAAAGCATAATGAAAGACCCAAGAGAGATATAAAAAGTGAAAGTAAAATTCAGTAAAAAAGATGCATCACATCAGAAGGCTACCGAAGCGACTGTTGTAAATAAGGGATATACAATTAGTTCTTTTGCATCATAGTAAAACGAAATTCAAGAAAGGAAGGAAGGGGGAACGACGAAAAAAGCGGGAGATAAATACGTACAAGTATTATTTACTCATTTTCAGTCATTAATATGTGCAAAGTATTCAAAACAGAAAAGTCAAAACCAGCAAAGAAATGACTGTTTTACTGAGAACCGAAAACTTATCCAACATTAATAAGCAAAAGTAAGAGCAGGCCATATAAAAACTCTGCATAATGCCCCATCAACCATTAAATTGTGTAACATCACCTTACCCCAAACTTTAATAGTTATAAATTCGTCCATTGTGCAATGGTCTCACCATTCTCCATTTGAACAGCATCCACTGGGTTGATGCCATATAACCCTGCATGCTGCAAAATTGGATCAAATGAACAAATTAAGTATAAATGCCAAGCGTGATAGGAAACTAAGTTAACTCTTCAAGGAGGACAATTGGCGAAGCTAATTTTCAACAAAATAGTGTAGCATATGCGGTTAAAGTATTTACCTACCTCAGTTTGGAGCATTGGGACAACTTTTGTTGTAGTGCCCTGTCACACCGCAATTTGAACATTTTCTCTGTTGCTTGAATTTTGAGTTTTTCTTGGGAGCTCCCTTACTCTTCACCACCAATGGGTCACCAACGCAGTCATCGTCTAAGTTAGCGTTACGTGGATTTTCACCTCGCTTTTGGAGTTTTGTAATGGTGTCGACAACACTATTCATTGCTTCCACAAAGTCACTTGAATTCTTACAGGCCAAATCCATCAACCTAGAACACTCAGCACCCAGCACACCCAAACGACACTTTAGTACCTTATCAGAATCACTTGGATCATCGACGTTTGACTTCATGAAGTCACTTTTGGCATTCTTCGTCCAACGCTTGCACACTAAGCTTTCTGGAATAACTTCAACGTGTTGGTGTTTTAGGCAGGCGAATATATGCATGCAGGGAATTCCTCTATTTTCGAACCACTTACACTCGCAACGGAGAATCCCCTGAACTCTGTCAAACTCAACCACATGATGAATCTCTGGCACTCCAAAAACGTTACACTTGAAGTATAGTTTTTCACCATCCTGAATTACCACCTCTGTATTCATTGCACAAGCACCCTCAATTTCCTTCCTGACCTCTCGGAACATTTTACGAGTGAAAGTCTTTGCAGCAAAATCTTCAAGTGTCGGCAAAGAAGTCACAAGTACTGGAGCGGTATATTTACTATTGAACTCTGCGACTCTTTCATTGTTCCTGTAATGGCTAACCACGGTCTCCATGTTATTGATGAATTCAAGAAGGGTATCTTTCTTTCTCACATATGCTTTAATTAGAGAGTTAATCCCTTCACACTGGGATGTTGTCCTGATTCGCCCAAAAAATTGGTCCCTCAGATATGCAAGAGCCCATAGATTCCTCATCTCATATGTTTGGATGACCCAAGAGTTGCTTGATAAGTTATACCTGGCCACCATGTCTTCCCACCTGACCTCAAACTCTTCAACACTCACATTGGCATAAATCAATTGCTTGAAGTCCCTTAGAAATCCACTGTTCTTAACCTTCTCGCATGCATTCCTATGTAAGTGCCATGCACATAGTCGATGTGTTGCAGAAGGAAAGACCTGCTTAATTGCTTCTCTCATTGAAAGATCCCCGTCGGTGACAACTGCCGTAGGGTGTTTACTCCCCATTGCTTCCAAAAAAGTTTCCAAGAGCCACTTGTATGAACTAATATCCTCATTAAGAAGAAGACCACAACCAAATACGACGGTCTGCCCATGATGATTGCTACCAGAAAATATAACAAGTGGTTTATTGTAGACATTCCTATTGTAAGTCGAATCAAATGTCAATACATCCCCAAAGCACTCATAATCAATGCGGCTAGTCCTATCAGCCCAGAACAAATTTTCCAATCGATTCTCATTACTTAATGTGTACTTGCCAAAGAAATAAGAATCGTTCCCAGCTTTACCTCTCAGATAGCTTATTGCAGCATTTGCATCACCACCCTTCACCTTTTCCTTCCTATATTGAGTAATGAGGTTGTACATGTCTTTTTGGTTGAATGGCAAGTTTGCATATCCACCTTTTTGAGCAGCCAAGTATCCCAAGATGTGACAGGTCCTAATGCCTATGTCGTGCAAATTCTTTGCCTGAGCTTTATCCGAGACACTGAATGTGCGATACTCAGGCATCATGCTAACATCGAGTGGAGCAACTAATTCATGAGAGTGCTCTTCGTAGAACGAAACAACCTTCCATTGCTGAATTTTTGTATCTAGTCTTGCACGAATTCTAGCCGGGCAACAACTTCGAGTTAGGGGTCGGTGGTCCCTGATTCTTTCATCCTTTTTAACCATTTCCTTTCTTGAGCCTGCCCGATTGCAAACAATTTGGCGCATAATTACGGAACCGTCGCTATCGCGTTTGACTTCATCCAACCTCACAGCGAAACCGTGAATCATTGCATATGTCTTGTAGAATCGATAGACAGCTTCCTCATCTGTAAACTGAAGTTGCATGATATCTTCTCGTGACAGCTCTGCTATTCTCTTATCTTGAGGTCTATCTTCATCAGCCTCTGAATCGTCGTCTAAAAAGTCTAGATCGTCTCCTCTAGGGAACCCAACATCGGAGTCTGATCCAAAAAAATCGCTATCCGACGGATACATATCCCAAAAACGAAGATAAACCTCCAATTTTTAAAAAAAACAAACACATCACGACACAATTAACATTTCACAGATAGGTAGACTACAAAAAATACCACTAATTTACATAAAATACAGCAACACCTTTTAAGGAACTAAAAGTTTTTAATACAATCCATCCAATTGTATTTACTTTTATGTCCCTCATTTGGTTGACTATCTTCTTTGTATCTTAAAGATCTAAGCATAACAACATATATTTAGATTAATTGTTTTAAAAAATGAGCATCAATGATTTCATCACTTTAGAATTCCATTTGTAATGGTCTATACGAAATAGAATGACATTCTCACCAAAATTGAGGTGGCTACGGTGGTTGGCGTGGCTGCAGTGCTGCGGGCAGCGGGGCTGGGTAAATGGGTGGGTATAGCTTGATTTGCCTTTTTCTTTCAATTTCAGAGAGGAATGGGGCTGAGGTGCATTGAATTTCTGCAAAATGATAAAAAAAATATAACTGAACTTTTTTAATGCTTACAGAAATTATATATCCAGTCCTCTTATAAAAATATTTAATTACAAAGATGTCATATTTTAGTTAAGATATTAACTGAAACTAAAACTTAACATCCATAATAATTAGCATTAAATCATATCCAGATTCAACATGTATAGCATTTAGTTCAGTTAGTACAAGTAACTACATTTATCCCATAATACTTCACTAACCAATATTAAACTGTTATTTAGAATATCCAACAATTATGTGCATTTATTTCATCCAAGCCTATATAAATCAGACTTCAGTTCCCTACTTTGTTCTTTCCAAGTATAAACAATTCGATGGAGTCCTCAATAAATCTATGTTCTACACAATTCAAATAAGAGACAACGGATTATCAATTTAAGACGCATCCATGTCCCAGATTCCCCTCACCTTTTTTTTATTTTCACTTGATAATTTCTTTTCTCATTAAGAGCATAAGTAAATCTGCATTAAATACAATAAATCAGAGGAATGAAAGAGTCAAAATAATGTCATAGTCCATACTCCAAATAATATCCTCACTGCCTGAATATAGTATGCTGTCTAGTTGAAAATGTGTACTATAATATCGGTGCCCAAGATTCAGAAAAGAGTTCATATAGTTACAGTTTTCAGGATCTCATCCTCTAACATGCAAGATGATTATTAGGTATACATAACATCAGCTAGTAACAAGAAGAGTGTGGCATTCTTATGTCTAATACATTTCAAACTCTTACCGAATCTTACCCTTTGCAATTCTGGAAAAGTTTACTCTATATCAAGTAACGAATTCATATATACTGGATTAAACTGCAAAAATTAAAGGAAAAAAAAAACCACGTGCAAAAGCACCATTCCTAGAGGATGTAATCTATACATTCTAACATAATAAATGCATCCATGACCAATTACACGACTTAATCTCGTGACCTTAAGGTCATACAAAGATAACTCAACCATTGCTCTAAGACATCTCTTTTATCAAAATGCAAATAGTTGAAGATAAATTTCAAACCAGTATAATAGCACCTTTTCTGTTTGTTGTACAGTATTGTAAGACCTCGTGTAATGCCAATGGTTTGATATCTAACACTACCCTTCCAACCAGGTTACAAGAGTAGGATCAACAGCTGCAAGAAATGCTGTGGGGTCATGAAGGTAAACCCCTGCATAGAAAAAAACACATATATTAGAAAAAAATAAAAAAAAAACAGGTTAAAGTCAGTATAAAATGCAGAGGCAGCAGCTGAAAAACCAAGGATTTTCCCGTTTCAGAAACAGTAACGTCTACCCAAAACATGTTATAGTTGTGAGCTCAAGTAAAAGATAACTATAACAACAAGAAAAGATTATAATTACTATAAGTGGATTATATTAATTTCACAGATTTGAAGTATAATTCCATCTACTTGCGCAGGGACCCAATTCAACAAAGCAACCGTTGCTTACCAACTTTTCGTTTTTTCTATACAGCAACTCGCTGACAAATGCTTTCCATAATCCCACATAATCATCTTTTAATATTTGGTACACAACGCTTACTCTTTCTGTCACTAATTAATTGCAAGAATATAAAATAAAAAAACAAAAGAGAACACCAACAACAACACGACATCAGCAACTATAACATGAAAAGTTCGGAAAAATAACACAACAACATCGAAGGTGTGTCTGATCAAAATTAAATATACTCTTATGCCAATTACCTACTTCAATTCCAATTAACTCAGTTCAGAACAAAATTAAAGGACATCAGGCAAACAATGAACAGCACAA
The DNA here is from genome assembly GCF_000816755.2 of Arachis ipaensis. NCBI lineage: Eukaryota > Viridiplantae > Streptophyta > Magnoliopsida > Fabales > Fabaceae > Arachis > Arachis ipaensis. Next base: position 95,052,392 of record NC_029785.2, read on the forward strand.
AACTCAGGCTAGAATAAACCAATATAAATACTAAAAAATGATTCCAAGTCACAGCAAACAGAATTCAAATTCCAGCTAACGAAGATCATGAACATAATTAAGTAGTTAACCACAATACATGATTCCTATTCCCCAGTCACAGAAAAATAAGACATGCAAAGCTAAAAATCATGAACAACTTAGGTTAAGGATCTTAATGATAAAAAGTCTATTATTGAATAATGTGTATTTGTTGATTCAAAATTGGTGTCTTAGGCATCAACAAGTTAACGACTGTGACTAGGACAAGTATAAAAGGATACTATAGGAGTATAGTAGATATAGTAGAAAAATTGATCTGATTACAAACTATGATGAGTTAAATAACTCTTTAATAGAAGTTCCAATGATATACTGTGATAACTTCAGTGCAGTATTATTAGATGTCAATCCTATTTTACATAATAAGTCCAAATATTTTAAGATATACTTGTATTTTTTTAGAAATCATGTAAATGACAAAGAAATCGGAATATACCAAATCTCAAAAACTGTGCAAGTGGATGATATTTTCACAAAGGTTATACACTCATAAAACTTCCTACACTTCAGAGACAAACTTAGCATTAGTGATCAAGGTCTAATTTAGCACAGCAACAGCAGTTTTCTAGAAAGCATAATTTAGAGAATATGAAGATCAAAGAAAAAAGAAACAACTTAAAAAATAGGAAAATTAGAGATAATGATAGGAGTTACGGTATGTATATATCTTAGTAAGGACTTTCTTAATTATAGTTAGTAATGGGTCAGCACAAATTAATTATAATTAGCTTAGTTATAGCTAGATGTTAGTAAGAAGGAGTAGATGCTAACAACTTTTGTTAGTTAGTTTATAATAGTAATTTCCTTTCTCATTGTAATTCACTTGGCTTTCACCTCATGTCATAACAGAATCATCTCATTTTGATTGATTCAATGTATCTCTCAATCAATTCCTCTTCTTCCTTCTCTACCCTCTAGGGTTGGGGTTTTTTATTTCAAACAAAATGATTCTACGTCACAGCAAACAAAATTCAAAATACAGCTAACAAAAATTATGAGCAATATTAAGTAATTAACCAAAACAAATTATTCCTATTTCCTAGTCACAGAAGATAAGATATTCAGAACCAAAAATCAAGCACAACTTTAAAATTTCAGAATTAGTAACCACAAGCATCAACAGCGCAAGACTCAGGCTAGAATACACACATAAATGAATAATATACAAATACAAGTTTCTTCAAATCCTCTACCAACTCTTTAGGGTTCAGTTCTAGTAAAATACAACACAAAATATCTGTCTAACCTTAATACTTATAAAAGTAAGCATACTACAGAACAAGAGCAGTTGGATAAGAGGGCCACCATCAACACCGAAACAATCACAAGCATACAGAACATGTGAATATTATTATACCAACCATAATAATAAAATAGCTCTTCTAATGCATCTCCAAAAATAGCCCAAATCAAGAAAACTACATAATCTGATCCACCTGGTTCAGAAAGCTTACATACATTAGAAAAATTAAGAATCAACTAAGAGAAAAATAAAAAGAAAGCATGGCTGATTCGATTCAATTGACTGAGATGAAGAATCAAACAGGGCTGACAAGCTGAGAGTTTAAATGTTAAACCTCAGTATTCAAGTAACATGACTCCATTATTGTTATTATTACATCCTTCTAATGTCACAAATTCCATACATATTATGGTCCGTTGACACTAGTGTATTCACAACTTGGCCTCATCATTCTGATTCATACATTAAGTAAAAGAAAAAGTCCCAATAAGCTTTCATTACAATTTTTTACAAAGAGTTGGGGCTTTGGTTTGGAATTCATGCCGTTGATAATTACGAGAGGCATGAGGCCGTGAATCAGTAACATAGGCAGTGCAAATTTTAACAAAATTCACCACAATGAGTAACAACAAGCAAAATCATTGAAGGAACACTCAGTAATATAGGCAGTTCAAATTTTAACAAACCTCATCAAGACGATTAACAACAACAAAAAGAACTGAAAGAACAGTGAATCAGTAACATGGGCAGTGCAAATGTAAATTTTAAAAGTTATCAACTTAAAATTTATCATCAAATACAATCAGTGAGCAAAGCCAAGTATTCAAGCACTGATTGAGCATTCTGTTCTGATTCTGTGACTGAGAGGCAGTAAATTCAGCAACAAGTGCAAGTTACAGCAACAAATTTAAAAAATCCTAGTAAAGTACCGATTTACAGCAAAAAGGTGAATTTATTGATTACCAATTCAACAACATGCGGGAACACAGGGAGAAACATATGCAAATTAACCATGCCCAGCCAGCTGTTTTATGCCTTTTTAATCAGAATAAACAACCAAAGCTAGTGCATGGATGATATGCACATAAAATCAGATGAAAAAACCTGTTTACAGAGGTCTTCAAGGAACTCAGACTATGTACTGGGTTTGATGTCACTGTCATTAAGAATGAATGAATGCTTGATGAGCTCAATTATCATTTCGCATAGGTTCTCACTCACTAACAATGTACCTCCTAATTGCCCATAAAACCCTTATCATAGTCATATCATATTTCCTTAAAAAATCAAAACGCATACATAAAATATTTATTAGTGTTTAACCAATGCAACCCGTTAAGTCCTAACAAAATTAGAATTTAAATCAAAGGGATGCACTAATCATGGACTTCAACACCACATCTAACTTTCATAGTAAACAATCTCAAATACAATGATCACCAATATCCAGCAAATAAACAATAAATATACTGCAACAAGTTAGCAAATAAACAAGAACAAGACCTAAATAGAAAATCCAACAAATGAAGTCGCAGCAACCGAACAATTTGACAAATTAGGATGACAACAGCCCAACAATTTAGCAAATCAACTTAAGAAATTCAATAACAGAAAATCACAACAAAAAAAAAGGTAACACAAGAACACAAGAATGATTAGCAAATTAAGAAGTTCACAATAACAGTTTAAACATGTACCAGATGAACACTAATGCAAGTGCAATCATCATGCTAACATGTTTTCTGCAAAGATGCTATTTGTACAGCTAAAATTTCCTCATTACTATGATCCAATTATTCTAATTTCACATGCAATCAACTTAATAAGTTTCTAAAAGCTAGCAAGTATAAAACCAACCAGAAATATGGTTAAAGCAATTCATCAAACATGTTGAGTGCGGTAAAATTAAAACGAAATAAGAGAATTCAAAGCTTGATTTCATCGTGATAGAGAAGAGAACATAACTTTTGTAACTTTAATTTAGTCTACCAAAACATCCAAACCAATATCAAATAAAATAAGTACTTATTGTAATATAAATCATAGGTTGCAGAGTTCGAAGAAGAGTGTTGGTGTTGTGCGAGTGTATTGTCTGGTGGCGGGTTTAGGGAACTCACGGCGGGGACGAAGGAGAGCAGTTTGAAGGCTGTGTGGAGCGCGCGGGTTGGTCGCAGAGTTTGAAGCAGAGCAACGTGGCTTCCAGACGCACGCGAACTCGAACGGTGAAGGGCGATTGAACGCGAACGGTGAACGCCGAGCGAACGCGTACGGCGAAGAATGCGATCGAAAATGTGAACATGAACGGCAAACAAACGGCGACGGAAGGACGGCTGAGCAGACAAATACGACAGATGCCGAGGTCGAGGAAGCAACCGCGATCGGTGACAGCAAACAGGGGTTGAAGATTTGGAGCACGAGGGACGCTAGATGACGGAACGCGAACTGTGAGTGCGACGGACGGCGGCAGTATGACACTCCTTGTGGCGGTGGTGTAGGCTTACAGTGCTAGGGTTTTGTGGTTGGGTTTGGGTGATTTCTCTGACTGAAAGAAAGAAACGGAGAAAGGGAGAAAGAAACGAATGAGCGTCCCTTTTTTTGTGTAAACCGGCCTGGTTCCGGTTCGATCTGACCAGTCGGCTTTTGTGCGGTTCAACGATTTTTTTTAACCGGACTTGCAATAGATCCGGTGGAACCTGGCGGGTTTCGATGAAAACTGGTGACCCGGCCGGGTGATGTGACCCGGTCCGGGTTGTGAATTTTTTTTTATTCCTAAGCAAAACGGCGTCGTTCTAATGAATAATTCCCCCTCCCCAAACTGAAATGAAACCCTAATGGCTATCCCCCTTCCCCCATTGCCTCATGCCCTCACCTCACATCTCCTGATCTCCCTAATGGCGTCTGAGAAGAGTTCTCACTTCTCTGACTCTCTGAGACTTTGAGAATTTAAGTTCATCAACCTCGTCATCACTCTCAGTCTCGCGTCGTCCTCGTCGTCACCCCCCTGCCAACCTCGTCGTCATCACTCTCAGTCTCGCGTGGTCCTCGTCGGCTCTGTTCATCAAGTCGCGGCCTCACCTCTTGTCGTCACTCTCAGTCTCAGGTGGTCCTCATCAGCGCTGTTCATCAACTAGCTCAGAAAGGTCAGAACGCTTCTGCAGCCTCACCTCTCCGTCACTCACAGTCTCTGCCTCAGTTCATCACTTCCTCTGCTCCCTCAGGTCAGTGCCTCTGCTATTGACCTATTGTTACGAAATCTGTTGATAAATTTGATTTTTTAGAGTAGTTATTGAATTGTATTGTTGCTGGATTCTGGTGGGTAATTTGGTATCTGTTGAATTGAATTATATTGTTGCTGGTTGCTGGTTGGTAATTTGGTCTCTGCTTCGGATCCTTGGCATTTGTCAGAAAATTTTTTCATTTTGCTCTCTAGTCCCTTGATTCTTGTCTTGAATCTGCCTTTTCGATCTTTCTCAGTTGAGAGGCACTTCAATTCTGTTGAATTGTTCTTGAATTGTATTTTCCCTGTTTGTTGCTGGTTGCTGCTGTTGCTAGTTGCTGTGTTGGTTATTTGGTATATAGTTTTTTAGTTGTTGGTTGTTTAGAGTTGCTGTTAGGTGAATCAGAAAACTTTGGTGTTGTTGTTTACTGCTGGTTTGTTTAGACTTTAGACTTTGGAGTTGCTGTTAGTTGAATCAGAGAACTTTGGTGAAATGGTGGTGGTTGTTGTGTTGCTTAAAAACTGATTTAAGCAAATCCTGTTGCTGAAAATATTTTTGGTTTTTTTGCTAGAATTTTAAAAATGGCTTCATCTCAAACACCATCAGAAACGCCACCATTGTCAAAAATACACAAATGTAGATCAATTAAATTTGGAAGATGACCAAGATAATGATGGACCAAGTAACAATGCTATGGAAGATATGGATACAAATCAAAATGAGGGAAATGTTGATCAAGCTCCTAATTTGCCCTATGAAGATGTTGATGCCGACTTTGAGCTCACCCCTTGGACTTGATTTAATGAATGTGTTATCTTTAACTTGCTCTAGTTGATTTAAATTGAGAACATATTTTGTACTAAAAACTAGTTTATTAACTCTTCAAGTCAAGAATTCAAAAAAGCATAGGACATTGTCAACATCAGCCAACCAAGATTTTTTGGTTTTATCAATTGCTTCAAAATTTTAAGATTTTTAAAATGGATAAACTCTATCAGTCTCATTAACTGCTACTATATATTCAGCATTTTTTGCTTTTGTTTTGTCATGTCTATACTTACCTCTTTTTTAATTATGAGATATTGAGTTTAGTGCTATATTTTATAAAATATGAAGATATTGTATCATGAGTCATGAGACTTGCATATATTAGAGTTTAGTGTACATTTTCATAAATAAAATGTTTCTGATATCATTCAAACTCAAAAAGGTGAAGTGTCATTATTAATTACCCTGTGATTTTAGTACCCTTCATAGATGCAAAAGGCTAACTCTGATTTGTCTATATCGCTGTCCAAGTTGGTTCAGAACTTCAGATGACAACCATCAAACCATGTTTGTTTGCTTCTCAACGCATGCATGTGCATGGACACGCGCATAGAAAGTGAAAAGGGATAGTTAAACCAACAATCTTTGAACTTAGAAGAAGCTACTCCATTTCATTTCATTTCAAGACCCCACAAACTCTCTCAAGTCAAAGAGGCCCTTTTAGGCACAATAGTGTGTACATGATTTTCCCTGAAGAATTTCAAAAACTTCTATATTTTTTTACCTATCCTACTTTCACCCTGCTATTATACACATGCAAAATTAGATCACTGCAGAAAGATAGATAGAAAGATGCAAAATTACAAAATAGGAGGGAAAATAAACATATTTAGCATAACAAGAAAAAAGCAATTCTCAATTTTGATCAAGTATCAACCCCTTTCTAAATGTCATCTTCACATGAAGTCCTTCTTGCTTTGTTGTCCCTGTCCCAATATGCAGGCCTCTATTTGTCAAGAGATAGCTTCCCACCGAATGATTCAAGTGACACCTCTAACAGAGGACCCCTGTAATGGTGCTGCCTCTGCAGCGGCACCGACCAGAGTCGGCCACTCCGGTTTCCCACATCATAACTTGGAGTTGAAATGTAACTTGCGTCCATGACCATGTCGCCGTCCAGTATACGAAGAACCTTGAATAAACAAGCAGAAATAATTTTAAAAACAGTTAGGCAGGGAACATGGTCAAATTCAAAAAACATGATCTAAACATGCAGCATTAGCTTTTCCTATTGATTTTAACTTAAAACAGAGTTTGATCAAATTATAATATATATGTGATTGAGAATTCTTCAAAGCAATTTTTTCCAACAAAAAATAAGTTCAAGAACTTGTTTACCTGTGACATGCGTGGTCTGGAATGAGGATCTCGCCGTATGCATAATGATGCAGCATGCAACATGCAATATACCTCATTTTCTAAGTATTGGTTCCCCAGCCTTGGATCAATCAGTTCCTCAATGGCATATTCTTCCAACAGAGATCGTGTCTGTTAAATATCAAGACATTTACTCAAATTTCGACAAGACTTGGCATGAACAACCAGAAACATAAAAGGGGATTAATATAGGATTTCTGATTGTTAATTATAGACATAGCCATACTTTAACTCTTAGGCAATGTTTGGTTGGGGATAAAATAAAGGGTGAAATTTTTCACAGAATGGTTCGAGTAAAAATTGCAAATATAACTTACCCACTCAGTGAGACACTGCTGTCCCTTAGGCCGCGTGAGATCCACAGCTTTTCTCCCTGTAACAAGCTCCACCAATACCACCCCAAATGAATAAACATCAGCTTTCTCAGTTATTTGGCCGCTTTGAGCATATTCAGGAGCCAAATACCTACACAATAACAACATATCTTAATTGTGAGTTCATATTTCTCAGACAAGTTTTGATTATGAAAACCATTCAGGACAAACACAAATACATACCCGAATGTTCCAATTACTCGGGTTTCCACACCCGTGTCTCCATCAGGTTGCCACCTCGCCAATCCAAAATCACCAACCTTGAAATCACAATATAATGCTGTTAGAAAAATTAGGCATGTATGTAATCCAACTCAAATTCAGCATACACCAGAGTTTAGAATGTAATCTATACAAGACTCAGAAAATTCTGTCTTTTACATCCAATGGTAAGTAAATTTAAAAATGTAGATGGGTGGATATTCAAAAGTGAGGTAAAGGTGCCTTTTATAGTGTAAACTACAAACCTACAAGAATGCATTGTACAATAGGCAAGCACTACCATTCCAGTGGTTCAAAATCATGAGTTATGAGAATGTTGTTAGGCCGCATGTCACGGTGGATAATGCATCCCACTCTACACTCTTCATGAAGATATCGTAATTGGAGATAAGTTTCCGCTATACGAATTGGGATTCTTTTTTATAAAAAAGAGAATTAAAATAAAATTCATTAAGACATAAAGACAAGAAGAAGGATAATACAAAATGTGGGGATAAGTGATCCCTTATGCAAAAGCAAAACAAAACAAAATTTATCTATGAAACACTAAACCAGAACTTCCAAACTTTCAAATCATAAGCTTTACACCAAATAGAAGCTAGGCATCTAATCGTGTCCCATAAAATTTGCTTGTTAGAAAATCTGTCATTGAAGGTGAGTGCAATTTGAGAAAGGAAAGAAAAGGGAAGGTTATAAATGGGGAAGGAATTTAAGGAAACAAGGGAAGAGGTTTTTAACATTGCCTTCATTTGAAAGCGCTTAAAAGAGAAATGAGCTTTACAATTTTACTCATCATAAAAGTAACTGAAAATAATTATAAATGATGTACATAATATTTCCATTTCAACAAGGATAAAACCATATCAAAATATTTTCTTAATCACCCTAAAACCTCTGATTTCGAGATGTTTGGAATATAACTAGGTTACAGAGGCTTTAAGAAGCAATGCCACTTATTTCCCCTTTCTAACGCAACCTCCAAGAAAAGGGAAGGTATATAATGCTCTTAATGTACCCAAAGGATTGTTTTGTTCAGTAACACGAAACAGTTAAATGGACAGAAAATCAAAAGACAAGACTTTGGCAATGACATTCAATTAAACAGAATGCGTACATGTAAATCGTTCTGAAGTGGTGTCCCAGTCAACATCAATCGTTGGTTTGCATTCCGTGCAACAGCCATCAAATTTTTCCACCTAAAGCTATTTCAATCCTTCAAAGCATGAGCTTCATCCATCAGCATGCAGCTCCACCTCCAGCGCTTCAATATTTTACGATCATCTTTCTGCTGTGGACTAGAGTGAATATAAATTATAAACATGTAGTTAACACCGGAATATTTTGTAGAAATGGCATCTCTGTGTAGACAAACGAACCTGTGCCGTTCAAAAAGTGAATAACACACAAGAAGAACATTAAATGGAGGAGGCAACCCTGCCTTCGAGAGGGAGTTCAACTCCTTGCAATATGCTGTTCGTCCAGCCCCATGGTATTGAAGAGTAGAAACTGACGGGCACCACTTCTTTAGTTCCCTTTCCCAGTTTTCCAAAACAAAAGCAGGACATACCATGAGATGTGGACCAGGATCATTATGCAAGTGATTCAACAAAGTTAAATATGTAATGGCCTGGTAGACAATAACAGATTTTACTCTAATAAGTCAATGATTAAAAATAAAAATGAAGGCATAATCAAACCAAATGGACAAGAACATACCTGAACAGTTTTGCCCAGGCCCATTTCATCTGCCAATATGGTTGTGCCATACATGAAAATCAATTGTTAAGAATGAGACTCATCACAATCAGCGAATAATCTCTAATGCACAAACTCATGGCATAATTACCATAAGAAACATAAAATCAAATGTTGTTAGGCCGCATGTCACGGTGGATAATGCATCCCACTCTACACTCTTCATGAAGATATCGTAACCCACGAGCAGCTCCAATGGCAATTTTTTGCCGTGCAGCCCATTCTAATGGTTCTCGCTGTCTCCCTGAAATAGTTTGAAATATTAGACTAATTTACAATCATATCAGGAAAATATATGCCTTGTTTCAATCACTGTATTCAAAATGAAAAACATCGTCAAAATTAATCCTACTTCACCACCTGCTTTTAGTTGGCATCAGATTAATAAAAATCAAAGTAGCAAACATAAGTCTGATAAGAACAGAAGTTCGGATGCAAGAGAGCAAGAGAAATCACCATATAAATGTGAATCCAATGATCCATTGCATATGTACTCGTAAACTAGTAGCCTTCTCTTATCCTCTATACAGAATCCAATCAGCATAACAACATTTCGGTGCTGAGCACAACTCAGGACTTCTACCTCTGAGCAAAACTCAAGGTCACCCTGAGAACTAGCCAATTTATGTTGCTTGACAGCAACGACTTGTCCATCTGGTAGAACCCCTCTGTGAACGGATCCAAATCCCCCCTCAGCCAGGAAGTTGGCCTCGGAGAATCCACCAGTGCCAAGTTCAAACTCGGCATAGCTGTACCATCTTCAAATCAGTCACTTACTTGCCATTATCTTACACAAGAAATTAAGTAAGTATTTCATGAATCAGTTTAACATGAAGCCAACCCTTGAAACTGTCTAACTAATACAAGGTTAGCATTGGCTGACGGCTCTGTGAGTTATGGTTAACAGATTGGCTTAGAGCATGAGAGAGATTTGCTCTCGGTATAGGTAAGAATTTCTCTGACTACGCTCACTATCTCAGATTTTAGAACTATATCAGATTGAAGAAACAAAAAATCATGAAAATTTTCAGAACAATATCAAATCAATAACAAAATTTCCAAACAATATCAAATCAATAACAAATAAATTCAGAACTGTATCATAATTCAGACAAATCAAATTCATGAAAAATAAGTTATCTAAAAAAAACCTCAGGAGGGCAGTTCCATAACTGTTTTGCTAGAAAAGGGGAGTTGAGGGAAGGGCGAAAACGAGTCGGCTGCTTGAGGGTGAGAACGACGGCGAGCGTACGACTTCTTCGACGGTGAGAACGAAGGTTGGGGACTGGGGGGGCACTAGTGAGTAAAGCCCGCCTTCTTGGTGTTATCATCATTCTGCATCTTCGTCGCCATTGAAGCTCAAGCTCTGAACTCTGAATGGGGATGATTGATTTTGATTCTGAGCAAGCCGTGAGACAACTACTATCATTTGAGCCGCAAACACAATATCACCAAAACAAAAGAAGTAGTCTGGGTGCTCTACAAGTTCCCAGACGCTCTCAGTTTTTTCCGTTTTTTCTCCAGCAAAATTATCTTCATTGGAATTGAAAATAGCTTTCCATTGTAGAGAGTTGAGTTGATTTCTTCATTCAATTTTAGAGAGAAATGGGATCGGGGTGAATTGAGTTTTTGCACAATAATAATAATATAATTTTACTTATTCATGTTTATAGAAATTATATATTTATCCCTCTTATAAAAATATTTAATTACAAAATTATCCTACTTTAGTTAACATATTAACTCTTATTGAGTTAAATTAACTCAAACTAAAATTAAGTATCCAATTAAAACATGCCATATCATGAGGGGTAATTTACATGTTAAAATTGAGAGGGTTGGGTAGAACTCACCTATTTATTAAGAGTTGTTTGCTTGCTTGCTTGTGTTTAAATGAGAATGGATCGTTCCAAATTAAAGGTGACAGCATCAAGTGATTGTTTGGAACTTTTCTTGTATATAATAAATGACACAAAAGCAAGAAAACTTTTTACTTGGATGCAAAGCAATGCATCCATCATAAGTCTTGTGAAGTAGCCTTGTTATTGCACAATGCATGCAACATAGAGAAATGCTGATGGACATTTTGTCACAAAAATTATTTATTATTGTCTCAAATTTTATTCATTTTCTTCACCATTTGTTAATAGAATGAGAACCACACTTAATCACATTAATCTTGACATGTTTTCTTTTTTCTGAGCTTTTGTTTCAATCTCCAAAATGCCTGAGATATTAGACATATGTGTTAGGATAATGGTACAACTGAAAATTGGGTGTATGATGCCTTGAACTTATGAATGTGATTCCTTCAAGCTTCAGCAAACTAAAAAATAATGTAATTTACATATGATCTATGACATTCTCTCTGAATATAAAACAGAAAAAAATACATCAGAAGAAATCAAGATACAAGTATGTTTCTATCTGGTCTAGCTAGGGCTATATGAAACAGTTTCTTCACTAAGTAAAAGTGCCCACAAAACAGCCTCACACAAACCACTATAATGGATAAACAAATGTCCACCATCTGAAACTTCATGGTAATTTATCCATGGCATATTTCTTGAAACAAATCTCTGAATTTGAGAGGGCACAACCTTGTCTTCATATCCCTGCCAAATGTGAACTTCACTTGTGTTGTGAGAGAATGAATTGCTCAGTTTCAATGGATCAAACTCCCAGTTGCAATAGTCTTGGAGAATATTTTGCAAGCCAAAGTGTCCATTGGATCAGTCTCTTCCTGTAGTCTATATCCATCTCTATCATATTGCACAAAATATATACTCAATGCATCTATTAGTTCCTGCACATTCAGTGTCACATCAATATTATATATATTATCATCAACATACATTTTGAATCTATTCCACTCACTGTTGATAGCTCACCGGTATTCAATAATCAATTAGATCTAAATACAACTAACAATTTTCACATTACCGTAACGGAGTCAATAAAAGATTGATCTTTTGTACCGATTTTCACAATTGGATACTGGAATGACGAACTCAAGAAGTTGCAACAAGTAATTTAAAGTTATAGAGATAAGATTGGAAAATCTCAACTTTAATTCAGTTCCTGTTCCTTCCAACTCAACAATTATAACCCCAATAGTGAGATTCCCAGAAATAGTGAACCTCACTTACCACATAAGAATCTCCATTTTTCAAACATCAATAAAAATATATCAAAAATGAAACTTTATTTAAAAAAAATTTGAAAAAGGAGATAAGTACCTGTTTGCATTCCCTGGACCTAGCAGCTGCAGAGGAGGATGAGCCTTCAACGGCGGGCACCTACAGAAACTGATGAGGAACAGGATGATGATTATAAAGAGAAACAACAGCGATGAAGTTGTCATCAGTGACGACAGCGTTTTTTGAGAGGATAGCCTCAAGAGTCATTTCCTCGAAAGAGTGCTGATTATGGTGAGGTGGGTCTCTGCGAGAATGGGTTAGGATTATGTCTTTCCAAACACCATCAACAATTTTGGGCGGAGGAGGAGGGGATGAAGAAGGATTTGAGGGATGAGAGGTGGTTGTTGTTGTGGTGAGGCACTGCATCTGAAACGAATTCAAAAGAATTTGGATGAAATCGAAAAATTGGTGAGAAAGAGGGTAGGGGAAGAAGTGGAGGGCCAGCGCGAAGAGGAAGAAGGCAACAGGCAGCTAGGTTTAGTTCTCAAGTTTTATATGGGACAATTTTAAAATATAAAAAATTTGTATCTTTTATTATAATTTTTAATAAATTATAAATAAATTAAATCTAAATCATCATATCGTCTATTAATCTAATCCAACGCTTTAAATTTTATGGTGCATCACATAAGTTCAAAAGACTTGAGTTGATTTTAGACACATTCAAGACTATCTATAACAATATATCTATAACAATATATAAAGTTAATACAGAGAATTGACTATGACTTTGGTGTCCAATTTTTTTAGACTATATTAACCCTACAATAAACTATTTCAAAAAGTAAATTATGAGGACAAAATAGACATAAAATTTATTTTGAAAAATCCAATAACTTTCCAAAAAACAATTTTATTACATCTGTAACTATAAAAACACACCTTCCAACAGAAAATATCAAACGGTCTACAAATTGCTAATAAATAAAAAAAATGGACTGATGTGGATATCAATATCTTTTCACATTCTTCACCATCTTCATACTTTATTTAATTCTATGTTAGTTTTAGTTTATATAATTTGTTTTATCAGTGTCTTCGCATTCTGTACTATATTCATATTTTGTTTATCTATAATAATATATAAAGCCAATACAGAGAATTGACTATGACTTTGGTGTCCAATTTTTTTAGACTATATTAATCTGTTATTTATTATCCGTCTGAGTGGTTTTACTTACTAAAATAGAAAAAGAAAACTTAAATTATGTTCGAAATATTGATTAGATAGAATATTATGTTTGAAATTTGAATACATAAATATTTATTTTGACACTAAATTAAATTATTAATTTTGTCTACCACAATATTATTTATTTTACATATTGGCTAAGTTATTTGATTGGCATATATATAGGATGCAAGAAAGTTCACATCTATCAAGGATTTGTTAAAAATATTAATATGTTAATTTCCTAAACTATCTAAGCTATTAATTATTTAGAGTATTGGATTTGATATTTAATTATATAGAGTACTACGTTTGACATTTATTAATTTCCTAAATTATATTGTAAAAGAATTAATTAATTTAATATTATTTATTTGTCACATAATTAACATATAAAAGATAAAATAAACCTACACCTACCAATAGTAGAATAAAAAATTCTCACGCATATTTTGTTATTTTTGTTATTTGTAATCTATTTTACATTGAATAATATTATTTTTTATTGATTATGTTTAAACGATTTCAATTATATGATCAAGAAATAATTTCAGAGAATATGTTTGAATTTTGGTAATTTATTAAGTCTAATTATTATATAAAAAGTTAAAAATATTCTGAACTTAAAAAATTATTTAATAATAAAATTGTGTTTGTTCAAAATCGTAAAGAGAGACAGAGAGAAAAAGAGAAAATTAAAATTTTTTAACTAATTACAAAAATTCACTACCATTAAAGCTATTAAATTTGAGTATATTAAGTGAGGATTAATAAGAAGCAAACTAGAACGATAAATCTAAAAATTTTCTATCTCTCTTTATATAGTGTTTCACTTTAAATAACTATTTTAAGTGGATAGTATTCAAATGACTAACAAAATAATAAAAAGATTTGCATTAGATTATGAAAATTAATCTCATTCTTATAATACAACAAGTATAATTACCCGTGCCATGCACGTGATAAGATTGAAATTATAATTTTAAATTAATTTAAATTATAATAATTTGATTAAAAAAAGTAACATGTTATGTATTGTTTTTTTTTAAATTTAGTGTTAATTGGATTAACTCTAAAATAGTTATTAATCGATTTTAATAATCTACTTTTTTCAATAAATCAGACATATATACTGAATGTAATCATAAATAATATAGTAATAGTTAAATCCACCAATAAATATATTAGTTATTATCAAGCTATAAAACAAATTAAATATAAAGGTTATTAGTACTTATAAATCTATAAAATCGCACTGTCTTTGTTCGCGTGCAAGGGTTTACTTATCAAATAAACTTAAAATATGAACAAAAAATATTTATAAATTGGACCTAGTATCACTTGAAAGAATAATGGAAAATAATCAACTTACCTTATCATCCATGAGAACTATTTCTATGTAAATATGAATGAAATCAAATTTTGATAATTTGAAACAAAATTTTAAATGTTTTATGTCTTACTTCTTTTAACAAAACTTCAACAACTTATAAAAGTTAACAGAATAGATAGTTATAAATAAAAGTGATAGACAAAATTAAAAATTGCAATAATAATATTTTGGTGATAATTAATTACGGTCGGGTGAAGAGAAGGTGGAAGGAGAAGAAAAAAATGAGAAAGGAGAACAATGTAATATAATAATGACGATGAGATAATACCAAGTAC
>NC_029785.2:95067611-95070031 GCF_000816755.2 Arachis ipaensis
ATCTACACTCTTCTAGAATACTCTATGACCTTCCAGAGTCTTCTAGAACCTTCTAGGGTATTCCGGGACCTTCTAGGACATTCTAGAATGTTCCAGAACCATCTAGAGTATTCTCAAACACTCCAAAAAACTATACAAACACTGTTAAATCTAACCCTCTAAAATTTACCGTGACATTCTCCCCCACCTAATGCGCAGACGTCCTCGTCGCGTTCTGTTCATGATAGTGCTCTAGGTGTTCTTGGAATTGCCACAGATCTTCGCGAGTTTCCCAGCTAGCTTCGGTTATCGGGAGCCCTTTCCACTTGATCAAGTATTGGATACTTGGTGGCACCCCTCTTCGTCGCACGATGCGATTAGCTAAGATCTCTTCGATTTCTTTATCAAAGGATCTAATTACCACGGGCAGAGCGCGACTTGAGTCACATCTACTTGGTTCGTCTTGGTCTCCATGATATGGTTTAAGCATACTCACATGGAAGACCGGGTGGATCTTCATAGAGGGAGGGAGTTGTACTTTGTAAGCAACCTCCCCAACACGTCCAATGATCTCAAATGGCCCTTCGTATTTGCGGATTAAGCCCTTATGAACCTTGCGAAAGGTTTTGAATTGTTGTGGAAGAAGTTTGATCATTACCTTGTCTCCCACTTGATAGCATGCATGCCTCCTCTTCTTATCTGCCCATTTCTTCATCCTCTTGGCAGCTTTGTCGAGGTAAGAACGAGTGACATCTGCTTGTTCTTCCCATGACTTAATCATATGATAAGCTCCAGGGCTCTTTCCTGAGTAAGAGGAAGAAAGAGAGTGAGGTGTAAGCGGCTGTTGTCCAGTCACAATCTCAAATGGGCTCTTCCCTGTAGACTCGCTCCTTTGCAGATTGTATGAGAATTGAGCAATGTCTAGGAGTTTTGTCCAATCCTTCTGATTAGCGCTTACAAAATGCCTTAAGTAACACTCAAGTAAGGCATTCACTCTCTCAGTCTGCCCATCGGTTTGAGGATGGAAGTTTGTTGAGAAATGAAGCTCCGACCCAAGGAGTTTGAACAGCTCTGTCCATAGTCGTCCTGTGAAGCGTGGATCTCGATCACTAATGATGCTCTTAGGCAATCCTCAGTACTTCACCACATTCTTGAAGAATAGTCGTGCTGCTTCCTCTGCAGTGCAGTCAGTAGGGGCAGGTATAAAGGTAGCATACTTCGAAAATCGATCCACTACCACGAGAATAGATCCAAACCCCTCGGACTTCGGTAAGGCAGAGATGAAATCTAGAGAGACACTTTTCCACGGTCGCTCTGATGGAGGTAGAGGTTCCAACAACCCTACATTCTAAAAGTTAATTTGATAATTTGGGTAAAAATTTTAAATGCTTTATGTCTTACTTCTTTTAGCGAAACTTTAACAATTCATAAAAGTTAACATAATAGATGGTTATAAATCGAAGTGATAAACAAGATTAAAAGTTGCGATAATAATCATTGGTGATAATTAATTACGGTCTGCTGAAGAGAAAGTGGATGGAAAAGGAAAAAATGAGAAAGGAGAACAAGGAAATATAATAATGGCGATGAAACAATGACAAGTATGTGTTTAGAGAATAATAGTAAGAGAAAGAATAGTGTTTAATATAGTAAGAGGATATAATAAAAATATAAATTAATAATTTTAAAAAAAATAATAAAATTAAAGATAATTCAAACACCTTTGAGTAGTCGGGTAGTGCTAGTACTGGTCCTTCTGTGATAGCAGCCTTCAACTCATCAAAAGCCTTTTGATACTCTTTTGACCATTCCCAAGAGTGGTTCTTCTTGAGAAGATCAGTTAATGGTGCAGCCTTGGCAGAGTATCCCTTGATAAACCTCCGATAGTAATTAGCCAACCCAAGGAATGACCTCAATTCAGATACCTTGTTTGGAGGTTCCCACTCTTTGATAGCCTTCACTTTTCCTTGATCCATGCAGAGAGTTCCATCTTTAATGATGTGTCCCAAGAAGTGGACTTCGTCCCTTGCAAAGGAACATTTTTCCTTCTTCACATATAGGTTATTCTCTCGCAAGATCTTGAACACGGTTCTTAAGTGTTCTACATGTTCCTCCAAAGTATTGCTATAGACAACAATATCATCCAAGTAGACCACTACAAACCGATCAAGGTAAGGTCGAAAAATTTTGTTCATCAAGGTACAGAAGGTCGCAGGAGCATTGGTCAAGCCAAAAGGCATCACCAACCACTCATACGATCCATACCTTGTGACACACGTGGTCTTAGGTTCATCACCATCGGCAATTCTCACTTGGTGATATCCTGACCTCAAATCTAGCTTTGAGAACCACTTAGCTCTACCAAGTTGATCAAACAAATCGGCTATCAAAGGAATGGAGTATTTGTTCTTGATGGTTACCTTGTTAAGTGCTCGATAGTC
>NC_029785.2:95070280-95122797 GCF_000816755.2 Arachis ipaensis
CTCCTAGGTGGTAGTTGTTTTGGCAACTCGGGAGGCATCACATCCTTATTTTCTTCAAGGACTTCCTTGATTTTGGGAGGAACGTCTTCTCTTTCGGATGTTGACTCCTCTTGTAATAGAGCCAAATATGTAGTTTCTCCCTTCTTGAATCCTTTCTTGAGTTGCATGGCAGACAGTATCGATTGTCTGCCAACTTTAGAGACTGTAGGGACCATGCATGGAGACCCTTTCTCTATGACGCATACTACGTCGTAGTATGGCATAGGTATTATATTTGCTTTCCTTTGTAAATCGAGTCCAATGACTATTTTAAAATCGTCCATGGGTGCTACTGAGAAATCCACAAGGCCCTTCCAAGAACCAAGAGTCATCTCAACCCCTTTTGCTACTCCCTTAAGGGGTTCCCCCTTGGTATTCCCGGGTTTGAACCAGCCATTCTTTTCGGTGATCTTCAACCCAAGCCTCTTTGCTTCATCAGGCGTGATGAAGTTGTGTGTAGCACCAGTGTCGATCATAGCCATGACGGGTTTTTCATTGATAAAGGCTTTGACATATATCAAGCCTTTCTTTTCTGCAGTACTTGCCTCTTTGGTCTTCACAGTATTTATGTGTTGGATAGATCCAACACACTCAGTTACTTGAGTTTGAGCTTCTCGTTCCTCGGCGATAGATGCCAAAGTCCCTAGCTTGGGACAATCCTTCATTTGGTGTGGTCCCTTGCACACGAAGCCTCCTTCTTTGGGCACGAAAGCCTTCTTCTTTTCTTCGTACTCTTTCTTTGAAGAGTATTTTCCTTCCTTCTTGATTGAGAAACTCTTTCCCTTGTCTCCCCCACCTTTAGTAGAACTAGGCTTGGAGGATGACTTGGGTTTAGAGTCTCCCCTATGATACTCAATGAGTGATTCGGCCACCACGATGGCCTCATCGACATCCTTAACATTCATTCTTTGTAGTTCTTGCTTTACCCAAGGTTGGAGTCCATCAATGAAGAAGAACAATGCATCCTCTGATGCTAAGTTGGGGATTTGAAGCGTGAGAGTAGTGAATTCCTTTACGTAGTCGCTAATCGTACTCTTGTGCTTCAACTCCCTCAACTTCTTCCTTGCTTCATAAACCACATTCTCAGGGAAGAATTGTCTTTTCAACTCCCTTTTGAAATCTTCCCATGTGGCTATGTTGCAAGTACCCTTTTCCATATCTACGTACTTTCTTCTCCACAAAGTAGCATTATCAGAAAGGTAGAGAGCTGCAGTGCGTACCTTTATTACTTCTTCAACCACCCCTTGGCCTTCGAAGTACCTCTCCATTTGCCATAGGAAGTTCTCCACCTCGCGAGCGTCCCTTACGCCCTTGAACTCCTTTGGCTTGGGGAGATCAATCTTTGTCGTCTCCCTTATAATGGTTGGTCGAGATTTTGCCTCCTCGAACCAAACTCGAACTTCCTCAAATAGCTTTATGGAATTCTCAAGCTTCTCTTCGATTTGGAGCATGCTTTCTTTAAAAGCATCTAGTTTTCCTAACACGTGAGCCTCGAGGGTCTCCTTATCATGTTCTATCCTTTGGAAACGCTCATCCATAGAGGATAGAACATTCTCCAACACAGAAACTCTCTCTTCTAGGAAGTTAGAGTCCTTACCTCTAGGCTCACTTGAAGAACGGACCTTCTTGCCTCCCCATTGAGAAGGAATAGCATTCCTTCCCCTTTGAGACTTAATATGCTCCATGGTGATACTAGAAGCCATACCCACAAATCACTTGTGCTCCCTCTCGAACCTTGCTCGGATACCAAATTGTCACGGCCTTGGACACACTCCAACGCTACCGTGCCGGCACTCGGAATTACTCAACCTCTTGAGCTAAGACCAAGTCAGCCTAACCCTCAATACTTAGCAAGAAAGCTAAGAACACAAGAGAACACAAGAGAAAGGAAGCTTTGGTGAAAGAACACTTTATTGCTCAAGTGTGGTTACAAATGATTCACACACACCCAAACTCTAACTCTCACCCCTATTTATAGCCATCCACCTCCTCAATGGATGATTAGGATTAAATCTAATCAACGGTCCAGATTAATCATCCAGAACCTTCTTTACAAATATCTATCCTACCACAACTCTCTAAATGTTTTTAGATTATTCCATACCACTCTTTATACTTCTATATACATCTACACTCTTCTAGAATACTCTATGACCTTCCAGAGTCTTCTAAAACCTTCTAGGGTATTCCGGGACCTTCTAGGACATTCTAGAATGTTCCGGAACCATCTAGAGTATTCTCAAACACTCCAGAAAACTATACAAACACTGTTAAATCTAACCCTTTAAAATTTACCGTGACAGCTGGTAAGCTTCGGGGATTTTTTTTATTTAAATTAATTAAATATATTATTTACTGAAATCCTAAGCAACGTTATACATCTTAGGAAATGTGATCCTATTCAAATTAAACATGTATCTGGAATACTTTGTCATCAAAATATGGTACAACAAAAAAATTTATATGTTTCGAATGCTATTGAGATATAGCACAAACCAAAAATTAAGTGCTCAATATTCAAGATATGCGTGTAAAGAAATTGGGGTAACAGTATGCAAGATATATGCGAATAGAAATTAATTAACTTTTTTTTACAATAATTTATTTTAATGGAATAATAAGAAATTATAAAAAAGAAGTAATATTTTAGTGTAATTCAATTATAATGTTATGCATTTGTCATGTTAATTTTCTAGATATATTAAAGAATGTTATATTGAGTAACATGGGACAACATAAGACAATAAATTCCAAGGTGATAGAGAAAGTTACATATAAATTTTTTTCAACATTGCTGAATGAAGGGTTTACTAACAAGCTATTTTGGTTCGAAGCTGATCAGCATGTGAGGGTAACATTTGGTGTACATACTAGGCTAATGATGTAACATGTGATGAAGTGGTATGCTACGGTTCGTGACGTAGGTGGTGGTTGTGGACTGTTCTCATCGATCTTACAGGTAATTCCGTTGGAGGTAAGATCGATTCACATCACCCAGACTAGATAGTGTTAAGAGGATGATAATGAGTCTGATTCGGATTTTGTTGCTAAAACCGGGTCGTCCAACAAGAGTGATTCGTCTAAGGAGTATGTGTCGAAGATTTCGACTGGTGAGGGTGCTCGATTTTTCCTTCCTCCTCTTTTGGCTATTCCACAATTATCAGAAGCTACAAGCCATTATGACACTCCAAATTCGGACACAATGTTACTGGATGATCGGTTCAACCTTGGCAACAGGAAAGATTACAATATGGATGACAGTGTAAAATTTTGGGTGGGCCATAGATTCAGGGGTAGGGATGCTATTCTGATGGCAGTGAAGAACTACAACATTCGAAAGAATGCTGAATACAAAATTTTGGAATCGAATAGGCTGAAATACCATTATTGGTGCAAGCAATTCTTTGTTGAATGTCCATGGAGTCTTATTGTAACACTTCGATAGAATTTGAATTGCTGATAAATGTTGTCCTTTGCCCTTTATGAAATTTACAAGTAAATGTTGATTATGTTAAGATGATGAAATCTATGAGTAGTTTTGTAGGGAGGTGCGTAGGTTTAGGGCAACATACCCCTTAACTTAAGTAACCATCAATTTCTTGAGCAATTAACTATGATAAAAGTTTAAGCGCAGTTTTTGATTTAAAGCCACACAATTCTTAAGAAGCAACCCTAATTGATTCTATGTCACTTATCAAAATTAGTCTCGGACACTCAAAGAATTATGAGAAGGAGTTTCTAGCCTAATTCTAAATATTAACTCTTCCAAGATAATAGAAGAATTATGTAACGATCCAGTTTTCAGTATGTCTAGATCATACTAGAAACTGAGCGCTACCAACTTGTCTTCCTAATTATTATCTATTATTTATTATATGAGCCTGATTCATTGTTAAAAGCGTAGTTATTTTGAGAGATACTATATTTTTTTAATATTTGGATTAATAAACAGGATCATTCATAATCAATTCACAAATAATAACATATAAAATAGTTATAAAAATCACACTTATATACATCTCAAGCAGTTAACAACATTCAGTTATCCAACCTTTATTAGAGTATAGATCTTAGTTAGAACACCCCTAAAAATACCTAGATAATAACTATATATATATACAACATCCCAGGTTCTGACCTGTTCAAGAAGTCCCTAAGTTGGGGCCCAAGCTAGCCTAGACTCTATAAGCATCTCATCCCTTTTAACTACAAAAGCGAGGAAATGTACGTTCTAGGTCTTCAAAAGTCGGGTCATGTTAAACGTCATCAAAAGGCAGAACATCATCTACTACTCCTTTGCACAATCATATGTTGTCATAGGGCGTCTCACTAGTACTCCATCAAGTAGCCACATAACAGGAGCCTCGTACAAAGGATTTAGGCTAAAGTTTGTATTCAAACAGGGTGTAGACGTTGGCTGGTCTCACAGTATTTACATATCAACAGCAAATATAATTCATCCTAAACTCGGAAGACTACCTAGAGCGGAATTCTCTTTGCGAAACGATCATCATTAGATTACGAAAAGGTACTCTTGCATCTATCTGAAAGGGGAGAGAAGGGGTAAGAACTGGAAAGTTCTTAGTAGAGTCGGGCTAATAGTCATGTTAATCGGCTCCATCGTACTTTTCAAACAGTAATATACTTTACAGAAGATAGAGGAAAGCAAAGAAAGCAGATAAACAGAGAAGCAGAGAAAACAAAAAGTAGAGTAAAAATAGAAAAATACAAGAATAAAGCACAACACAAAGAATATGCAACAAAGAATAATGTGCACACAACAATGATGCATGTTTAATCCTAATACAGGTAATGAGCATATTTGTCGGTTACATACCTGCTTCTGACGTTACTCGGAGTCCTTTGACCAGGTAAGGTTTCCCTGTTGGCATTTTCCATTGTAAGAGTCCTTTGACTTGCGGGACAATCCACTAAAAGAGTCCTTTGACTTGCAGGGCAGCACTGGCAACCCACTGTAAGAGTCCTTTGACTTGCAAGGCAGAACTAGTTAACTTATGTCTGCTTAACACACTCACGGTAAGAATCGTTTGATTTACAAGAGCCCACATACACACACTCACTGTAAGAGTCATTTGATTTACAAGAGCATATGCTAGTTATGTATGTTCTCGATACTTTTGTAAGAGTCCTCTGACTTACAGAATAGCATTATAGCTAAGTATCCTAGGAAAGCGTTCTAAGTGGTCACACCACCATCTATCTGACTGCCTTCTCGCAGCAGATGAACACATAATAAGTGTTTTACTCATCATTCTCTTTTTCTTTTTCCTCTTTTTTCTTTGCCTCTTGTTTTGCTCTTATTTCTCTTTTTAATGTTTGTATATATAGCTTATGTCAATTTTGGTATAAGTAGTCAACCTGTCCCAAGCAAAGATTCATTAAGTCTATGCTGAACCAATATGACTTTTCATATAATACCTAACCCTAATCCCAATTCAAACACTAACTATATTGTTCCTAGATCGCTTCTCTAATAACCATTAATCTTTGTCATTAAAACTTTACCAATTTTTTCTTCGGTTTTTATCTTTTTTTCAACATTTTATCTTTCTTTTATCTTTTCCTTACTAATATGTTATTACCACTCCCTAAATGTTACCCAAAATTTTATTAAATTGTATTTTGACCCTATAACTTTTAATATTTATACTTTAACCCCTTAAATTTCTAATATTTATACTTTTTTCCCAGAAACATAAAAATACTTTAAATATCTCTAACACCTTAACTATCTTTATCATATTATTTTCTTAACCAATTTTAGTTTGCTTTTATTTAATTCTCTATTTTTATGTTATTTGCTATTGAAATCCTAAATTTTGATTGTCTGACTAGAACAATCATTTGACTATTGTTTGCTTAATCCGTTAATCCTCGTAGGATCGATACTCACTCACCTGAGTTTATCACTTGGTATGACCCGGTGCACTCGCTGATAAGTTGTGGATTGTAAAATTCGGCATCAAGTTTTTAGCGCCGTTGCCGGAGATTAATCGTTGTTAACAAACTACCAATCAATTGGTTACCTAGATTAGACCTTTTTAATTTCTGTTATTTACTACTTTTGTTTAATTTCTCCCTGGGAATTTAAACAATAGCATGTCCTCATGCTAAATCCAAGGTAAAGAGTAAGGTAAGATTAAAGTGGTGGAATGTTATGCAATGCAACCTATTCTAAATGCAACTACCTAAATGAGTCATGCAATTCTAATTTATTCACTCATATATAAAGCTTACATGTAGTTAAATTAATTCACATTCTCAAGGAATCATATATATACATAGCCAACCCTTAAATAATAAAGCACTTTTGCAAATGAGATGGGAAAGAAAAATATTTCACAAACTTGCAAAACAATTAGTAAATTAAGCATAGATATATGTTGATGAGTTATTGAACCCCTCACTGGATTTTGTGTTTACTCTCTAGTCACTCAGTGTTTATTGGGTTAATCACTCTATTATTCTTTTTATTCTTACTTTCTATAACTTTGTTCTTCATCTAACCAATCAACAATTATAGAATATAGACATATCAAAAATCATGAGGTCTTTAATTAAGGTTGTAATGGGACCAAGGTAAAGGTAAGGATATATGTATAAGGTTAAGTGAGCTAATAAGTGAATCCTCAATTAGACTAAGATCTCACCTAACATACATACTTAGTAAAACAAAGCTACTTTACCTATTTTCCCATCTTTTCCCACTTTTGGTGTTACATGCTCATGTTTCAATTTTTTTATTTTTTTATCCCATGTGCATTGCTTTTATTTTTACATTTGGGGAATTCTTTTGTATCCCCTTATTCATATGCTTGAAAAATAAATAACTCTCTTTTTTTTTTAACTGAATGCACATGGTAATTCTTTCAATTTGATTTCTCATGAGCATGCTTCCCAAAAAATTCTCATTTTGATTTATTTTTGTTCTTTTCAACTCTGCTACCTTTTGTTTTTATCATCTATGTTCCCAATAGGTTTCCCACATTTCAAACTATACAAGATTTTCTATCTTAAGCTAACCAAGGATTCAACTTGGGATTTTTATTTGTTTTTCTGCTTAAGGCTAGTAATGTGGTTTATAGAAAAAAAAGGGATTTAAAGGCTCAAGGGGGCTAACAAAGGTGATGTAAAAGGTAGGCTATTTTTGGGACAAGTGGGTTAAAATCAAATAATGGCCTCAATCACTTTCTTGGTATGTATCTATATTCTACAACTGGACATATAGATTAAAACAAAGTAAAGAACATCAGAATAAAAAGAAGCAAAACACACAGGGATGAAATTATGGTTTGAATGTAACCATATAATTAATGCTCAAGACTCACAGGCTGTGTGTTCTCTAACTCAAACATCATATATCATTCATATATGTTATGCAGGTTTAGTTAAAAATTCCCATTATTCTCATAAAAAAATTATTTAGGGTGGCCTTTAAGGTTTTAATGTTTCTCCTTGATGAAATGTTGTTAACTAACTAACATGTAATGCTATATATACAAGGTGTGTGGATTGTTTTAAATCTGTTAAAGTCTCTAGTTTACTTCCTTTCTATATTTTCAATTTAAACTAAGCTATCATATGCTAAAAGGGTAAACTATACTAATTAATCCACAATTTCTATAACTACTAGATTAGAATTGCAAGTTAAACTAAATAACTAAAATATGAACTAAAAATGCAGAATGCAGGAATAGAGTAAAAATACATAAAAGTAGCAATGTATAAGTACTCAGAAAAAAATAAAAATAAAGAGAAAAATACAGAAAAATATCCAAAATAAAAGAAAAAGAGTCTGTAGTGGTTCACCAAAATAATACGCCAGAGATGGCGACCTCCCCACACTTAAAATGAAGCATCGTCCCTGATACTCACTCAAGCAGGGTGTGAAGGGGTGTCATCACTAGAAGGGATGGTAGCTGGGGTCTCTGTGGTGGTGACTGGCTGAGGGTCTGACTGCTGTAGAGGAGGGGCTGTCTGAATGGGATCTCGGGGTTTACAGCCTGAATATGATGCTCAGCCACCTGCTGTGATGCGGCCTGCTCTGTGCCTGCTTGCTCGGCCTCCTGAGGTGGGATGGTCTCTGCCTCGGGCGCATCCGTCTCCTCCTCAGATGCCTCGGATGGTGTGTCAGGCTCGGAGGGGATGTCGCTGGATCGTATCATCAGCTTCAGGTGCTCATAGCGTCGCTTGTTGCTACGCTCCATCTGGTCAAGCCGTCGAAACAGGCGGTGCACTAGATGATAGATGGGCTCTGGGGCAGGTGGAGGTGCAGTGGTGGTGGCAGGTGTGGCTGTGGAGGAAGAGGGGCCGGTAGAAGGTGTGGCTGTCTCAGCAGTGGCAGTCAGGAATGGAGGTTTGTAGCCCAAGGCCAGAAAGTTCCTGCTGTGTGGGATAATCTTCTTGCATTCCGCAGCAGGTGGCCTCTCATCAGCATCCTCCCAAGGCACGTCAGCTCGACGACCCAGCTGTGTAACCAGATAGGGAAAGGGAAGAGTGCCTCGGACATGGACCCTGGCCATATAGTGCCAGATAAAGCGTGGTAGGTACAGGTCCTTGCCCTCCATCACACACCAAAGGAGGGTGATCATAGCGGCTGGTATCTCAGTCTCGTGAGTACTCGGCATAATGTAGTTGCTGAATATCTGATGCCATAGCCGAGCCTCATCGTTCAGGTAAATTCGCTTGATCCCCTTGGGCATGGTGGTGTTCTGACCCATGATCCAAGGAACTGTCGGGTCAAGGGCGATCCTCGCCTTTACTGCATCCCAGTCAAATCACATATAGCGCATATCCTCCTCAACTTTCTGATAACCGTCTAGCTGATCAGATTTAGGCAGAAGCTTCAGAATATCTTCAATTGCCTCCTCAGTAACCAGAATCTGCTTTCCTCTGAGGTTCACTGCATCTAGGGAAGTTTTGAAGTAGTTGCGGTAGAATTCCCTAACCCAAGATGCATTGACCTCAGTCAGAGGTCTCTCCAGGAAGAACCAGCCTCTTTGTTTAATTTGGTCAGAGGTGTACTGCTGGAGTTCTTCTGGGATCTTCAGAGTTCTTTCCAGGTATAGGTTCCCGGATGTTGCAAACACCGGATACTTCAGCTCACAGTATCGATTTGCAAATTTTATTGGATCAGTGGCAGGAAGCAGTTGGTCAGCCTTCTCCTGCGGGGTAAAGTGTTTCTCCCGCCAGGAGGCATCATGCATTAGATCTATGATGGACATAGATGAATCTCCTCTTTTACGTTTGCCAGTGGTAGCCTTTCCTTTTCCCTTTCTCTGGGATTCAGACATCCTGAAAAACAGAAAACCAGGATATAATAAAAATAGGAAAATAAATAGGCAAATAGTCAAAAGAAATACAAAGTGGCAAAGGAGAATTAAAGTGAGGTAAATGAGTTAAGTGAATGTGCATTAAGGATTGTATAGGAGTGAAAAGTTTGAAAGGAAGAATTTACAATCCAAAATGTAATAGAAGGCATGTTAAGTAGGAAAAATTATCAGTATGCCATGGTTAGAAAGTTAAAAGAAAGTGAAAAAACCAGAAAAGAGATTTTAAAAGGTGAGTCTGGTTAGAATTGAAAAAGAGTGTCAGAAAATTAGAATTAGTGAGTTAGTGAAAAATGGGTTAAGGTAAGTGGCATAAGGATAAGTTTTCTAAGTAACAAGCATTCACAATTAGAAGCGATAAGTAACTCAAAACCAAATAAGGAAAACAAGTGGATGATGATTCAGATAGATATAGAAATAACAAAAATAGAATCAAACATCAAAATTGCAATTTAGAACCAGGAGATCAAAGAAAATAAGAATGCATGCCTAAGCATTCATGAATTGGTTTGGTGAAATATAAGGAAAGCACAGTTGAAAATGCCAAAACCAAGACATGAAGGGAAATATTTTACAGAAATTTGGGCAACATTCCGGCTAAAATTGGACTGTCCCGGAAAATAAACAGCAATCAAATAGTTCATATGAATTAAAATTTAAAGCTTGCAGTTACATATAAGGAATATAATCATGAAAAATCAATGTAGAGAGCAGCAATATACGGGAGAGTACAGCATATGAACTAACATTACAGCAGCAGCAGGATTGCGAAGACATAAAGCAATAAACATAAACAACGCAAATAAACAGACCTAAATCCATTAACCACATCCTAGGCTACCTAACAACTTAAAATCCACTACAGCATGCATATCTAACTAGCCTAGACATGAACATAAACAGAAAAATATGAACTAACTATGGATAGATAAAAGGGTGACGTTCTGCGGAACCTGGGAGGCCGTAGAATGAGATTGGGCAGAAAGGTGGTTGGCGGTGGTGGTGATGGCGTTTGGCGCGGTGGCTGGCGATGGTGGGGACGGCGGTGCGGCTGTTGATAATAGGGTTTCGCGTGACCTGGGGGGGTTATAAATTTGAATCCACGCGGTCGCGTGGGGCAAGCGGTCGCGTGGCTGGTGCGAAATGGGGGGTGACGCAATCGCGTGGGTCGCACGATCGCATGGAAGGGATAAAAAGGGGTAGGACGTGATCGCCTGGGGAATGCGATCGCGTCACTGGAATTTGTGCTAAACGCACGAATCCAGCGTCGTTCCAGCCCAACTCTCTGTCTCCTTTTGGGATTTGTGCAATCCATGCGACGCGATCGCGTCGCTCACGCGGTCGCGTGGGATTGATTGTGTGCAAGTGACGCGATCGCATGGGGCATGCGATCGCGTGGGCCATTTTGTGCTAGATGCACAATGGCCGCACGATTTCAGCCCAACTTTCTGGACGTTGGATCCTTACGCCGATCTCTAGGTCACGCGACCGCGTGGATGACGCGGTCGCGTGGGAAGTGTAGTTCGCCATTTGACGCGATCGCATGGGTGATGCAATCGCGTTGCGCACCTTTTTTTTTTCCAGAGTGCAGAATGCAGTATGCAGAATGCAATGCTTAATGTGAATGCTATGCATGATTCCAGGTTCAATAAAATAAAAATAAAATTCAAAAACAAACAAAACTAAACAAAATTAAAATTGCAAAAGGAACGATCATACCATGGTGGGTTGTCTCCCACCTAGCACTTTTAGTTAAAGTCCTTAAGTTGGACATTGGAAGAGCTTCCTGTTATGGTGGCTTGTGTTTAAATTAATCCAGAAATCTCCACTAATGCTTGGAATGCCAATAGCCTCTGGGGTCCCAAACTAGGCATGTGAAGCTTCTGAGCAGCTTCAAACAGATTTTCAAGCTCCCGGGGTGATGGATATCAGAATATTTTTCAAGATCCCAAACTTTGGTTCTAAATCCGCCTTCGTTTTGATCTATATTTTTCCATCCGGGCGGTTTAGAAAGTAGATTCTCACCATAGTGACTGAACGTTTTCCGAGATCCATTCAATTGAGCATGATACCAATCCGTGCATTTCGATTTGAAGTGTGGAACCTTATCGAACCTTGTACACCAGCTCTGAGTACGAGCCATTTCCCTCTTACTCTTAAAGCCACAGAGAGCTCTAAGCTGGCCATCTGTTTCAAGCAAACCATATTCAAGTGAAAAAGTAAAGTTAAAGGTTAAGGATTGTACCCACTTGAAGCTTGTATTGGGCGGTAATGGCTTTGGGGTAGGTGTTTCTGGTGGTTCTGTAAGTTCTACTCCCATGTGCTCTTCTATGAATTTCTCCACTTCTTCGCAAGATTCTTTAAATGCATCTGTATCCTGGTCAAAGTCTTCTATGTTTTCCTCATCACTTGAGTCATAGATCGGAGGTTGAGAGAAATCTACATCTGCATCATCTTCGTACTTATTTGGGGAAGATTCTTCGATATCAGAGAATTCACTTGCGGATGCAAGTTCATTACTAAGAGAGCTTGACTTGTGACTATCATCATCAAGGGAATTTGTGTCCTGGGTTATTCCGTCTAGTTCTTCATAAACGACTTGCCTTGGGAATTGTGCAATATCCTCCTTAGCATCAACTGTAACGTCCTTGATGGAGTTCTCCTCAACTCTGGATTCCCATGGAGGTTCAGCGTCTCCTAGATCTTCAACCAACTCTTCTTCTTGTACAATGACAGCTTCTTCTACTTGTTCTAGTACGAATTCATGCTCTGTCTTGTCCACTGGAGTTTCTAGTGTTTCATTCATGCTACGCTCTTCATTAGATTGTCCACATGGGGCTGTGGTTGGTCCTTGAATGTTCGCGCGTCTAGAAGCTAATTGAATTACTGCTTGCTCCAGTTGTCGAATGGTTGTTTGAAGTTTATTTACTGTTGCCTTGAGGCGAACCTCTGATTCTCGGGGTGATGGATTTGGACATGAAACATAGGGAAGTGGTGGTGCTTGGGAGTGATTGTAGATATAGTTTCTAAACCAACAAAAATCCCTTTCGTGCAAACGTTTTGGTTGTCACAAGTAACAAACCCCTTAAAAATTGATAACCGAAGTATTCAAACCTCGGGTCGTCTTCTCAAGGAACTGCAGGGAAGTATTTTCTTATTATTGGTTATGGAGATTGTAAAATTGGGGTTTCAAGAATGAGGAACGAGTAATTTAATGACAAGTTAATTAAATGGCAATTAAAATAAATAAATAACTGTAAAGCAAACTTTTGGCAAGGTATGAGAAATTGGAGGTCCTATCCTAGCTATCCTTATCAATGATGATGATGGTTGAATCTTAATTCCACTTTGTTAACCCTTACTAAGATAAAGGAAGGTCAAGGGATTAATTGGGTTGATCTTCGAATCCTATTTATTTCCTAAGAAAAGATTGGGATTATTGAAGTTCAATTTAATTAACAAAGATAACAATTATCAATCACATTTGAGTTTGATAACTCCTGAGTTACTGATTTCTTAACCAAGACCAAAGAGAGAAAAATAAATCTACTTGGAATAAAAATGTCTTTAGAGTAAAAGCAACAATAGCATAAATAAGAGAAATAAATATTAAACTGAAATACCTCAAATAACATTAATAAAAGAGTGATCTGCAACATGAAAGGATTCATAACGTAACTTGCAAAAGTAAATAAAAGGAATATTGAACCTAATCAAAAGAGATAATCCTGAAAATGAATAAAAATCCTAAATCTAAATCCTAATCCTAGAGAGAGAGGAGAGAACCTCTCTCCAAACTAAATCTAATTCATGGAAAGTAAAAATTGGCGAGCTCTCTTTGAATGGATGCATTCCCTCACTGCATAACCTCTGGTCTATGCCTTCTGGACTTGGATTTGGGCCAAAAAGGGCTTCAGAATTCGCTATGAGCATTTTCTGCAATTTCTGGTGCGTGGCCTCTGTCACGCGTCCGCGTGGGTCACGCGGTCGCGTCGTTCGGAGCTTTTCCTTGCCACGCGGTCGCGTCAGTCATGCGGCCGCGTCGCTGTTGATTCGCGCTTGGCATGCGTCCGCGTCGCCCATGCGATCGCGTGGATGCCAGTTTCTTCAGAAACTCCGTTTTGCGCTTTCCTTCCATTTTTGTATGTTTTCTTTTTCATCCTTTAAGTCATTCCTGCCTTAGAAGTTCTGAAACTACTCAACACACTAATCACGGCATCGAATTGAAATAAAGGTAATTAAAATAATTAATTTAAAAGCATAGGAAACATGTTTTTCACATACATCACATAATAAGGAAGGAAAAGTAAAACCATGCAATTAATATGAATAAGTGGGTAAAGGGTTGAATAAATCACTCAAACTAAGCACAAAATATGTCATAAAATATGGGTTTATCAGAATTCCCTTCGGTACTATGAAAGGAGTTCCAATTCGATTGCCTTGTTGTTTTTATCTAT
Organism: Arachis ipaensis; assembly: GCF_000816755.2. Taxonomy (NCBI): domain Eukaryota; kingdom Viridiplantae; phylum Streptophyta; class Magnoliopsida; order Fabales; family Fabaceae; genus Arachis; species Arachis ipaensis. The sequence continues at coordinate 95,084,130 of NC_029785.2, forward strand.
GCAGAATAACAAGGAAAAAAGAACCTCTTCACTATGATCCTGAGATTGAAAGAACTCTTTGGCGATAAAGGAAGTAAGCTAGAAATCAAAGAGTTGAATAAGAGATTGAAGAGAAATTTGAGCAAAATATGGCAGAGAATAACAATGCTAATACCCCTCCACCTAGGAGAAATCTTGGTTGCTTTACTACTCCTAATTCAGGGAGTTGTGGAAGTAGTATTATGACACCTACTGTTAATGCCAACAATTTTGAGTTGAAGCCGAAGCTTGTTACATTGGTGCAACAAAATTGTCAGTTTAGTGGGAGTCCACAAGAAGATTCGAATTTATTTATCTCTAATTTTTTACAAATTTGTGACACTATCAAGACAAATGGTGTCCCGGCTGAGGTTTATCGATTGTTGCTCTTTCTTTTTGCTGTGAGAGACTGGGCTAAGCAGTGGCTAGATAATCAGCACAAGGAGAGCATAGCCACATGGGAGGACTTGGTCACTAAGTTCCTAACAAGTTATTCCCATCTTAAAGGCTGACTAAGCTTAGAACTAATGTTTAAACCTTTAGATAGCATGAAGGAGAGTCCTTCTATGAAGCTTGGGAGAGGTACAAAGAGATGCCCAGGAAGTGCCCTCTGGATATATTTGCAAATTGGATCCAAATCCAAATATTTTATGATGGGATCACCCTCGCCTCTCGGGTTTCATTGGATAATTCGACTGGAGGCTCTTTACATATGAAGAAGACTATTGATGCAGCACTAGAGTTGATTGAGATGGTAGCCAACAATCAATACCTCTATTCCTTTAAAAGATCAATAAGAAAAAGAGTAATGAAGTTAGATGCTTTGGATACCATCTTGGCTGAGAATAAAGTCTTGTCTCAACAAATAAATACAATTACTCAATACTTAGGAGGAATGCAAGTCTCAGCAATGAGCTCTTAAGAGAATTCCTATGGTGTAGGTAATGGATCATCTCAAGATGAAGGCATGGAGTATGGATATTCTTCCCTGGAGTAAGTGAATTACATGGATAATCCTCCAAAGCCGCCTCATAATGGTCCCTTCTCTAAGACATATAACCCTGGATGGAGAAATCACCCAAATTTTAGGTGAGAAAATTAAGGACAGAGGCACCATAATTTCAACAATAGCCATCTATCCACCCACTTCAACTCCCAGCAAAACACTTTTAATTCTCAAAATCAAAACCCAAATAACCATCCTCAAAATCACTCTCACCAACTTCCACCCCCACCCAACCATCTCAAAACCCTCAAGGTTTACTAATCTTGAGCTTGCTATGAAAAAACTCTCTCAAGTTACACTCTCATTCCTGGAGGAAACAAGAATCAACTTCCAGGAGCAAGGTGCTTTAATTAAAAATTTGGAGGTGCAACTAGGCCAAATTACTCAACAACTAGCCAAACCCACTCAAATACTCCCAAGTGACACAATTCCAAACCTAAGGGTGGAGTACATGGCCATTTATTTGAGAAGTGGAAAAGTGGAAAGAGAAACCAGGAAGGAGGACTCCACGACAATTCAAAGGAAACAGGCTCCAGAGGACATTATCCCTCTAATAGAGCACGTACAACCCACTCCAGAGGACCAAAAAATTCAAGCTTCAAAAGATACATCCAAAGAGAAGGTCCAAGTGCAAGAGTACAAGCGTAGGATTCCATATCCTCAAAGGCTCTAGAGAGAACAAGGAAAAGTAATACTCTAAATTTTTGGAGATATCCAAGACACTACATATGAATATTCCCTTCACAGACGAACTTGAGCAAATGTCCTTATATGTTAAATTCATGAAGGAATTATTGTCCAAGAAAAGATCCTTTAAGGGTGGCCAAACAGTGGAGATGACTAAGGAGTGTAGTGCAATTATTCAAAGGAAGTTGCCAACAAAAAAGAAATATCCAGGGAGTTTTCAAATTCTCTACATCATTGGAAATACCACCTTTGAGAGAGCATTATGTGATTTGGGGACAAGTATTAATTTGATGCCTTTATCCATGATGAAGAGGTTACAAATTCAAGAGTTGAAACCCACAAAAATAGCTCTACAACTTGCAGACAAATCAATGAAGCTTGCAAATGGAATAGTTGAGAATGTCTTGATCAAAGTGGAAAAATTATTCCTCCCGATAGATTTTGTTATTCTTGACATAGAGGAAGATGAACATGCCTCCATCATCCTAGGGAGACCTTTCCTAGCCACTAGAATAGCCCTTATTGATGTTGAAAAGGGTGAATTAATGTTGAGAGTGCATGATGAGCCTTAAGTTTTTCATGTTTTCAAAATCATGCATCATGCAAGAGAGGAGGAGACTTGTATGAAGATTGAAAAAAAAAATCTAAAATTGAAAGAAGAACCTGATGAATCACTACTAGAGACGCCTCTTTCATGCATAGGAAGAAAAGAAGAAAAGGAGGAGGTACAGCAAGTTGGAATTTCAATTGAAAGTAACAGGAACATGCAACCAGAGCCTCCCTTTACAATCAATAAATCCCCTAATGTCAACCCTAAGCTTGGTGTTGGATGTGCATCAAATAAAGAGGAAGCTCCCAAGAAGAAAGTGCCTAGAGGGTGGAGGAATAAGAAAATTCTTACTAAAGACTTTTCACCCGGGGATAAAGTGGTGTTATCTCACCACCCCTTGTCATCATATATAGTGAGTAAAGTTCTTTCTCTTGAGCATCTTGAGCTATTCTATGAAGGCACAGGAAGGAGATTCAAAGTGAGAGGGGAAGAGATGAAGCACTATCAACCTCCACCTAAGCAAGGAACAACCGTCAAGCTAGTGACGTTAAAGAAGTACTTGTTGGGATATAACCCAACATTTGGTATTTTCTTTTCATCCCTCTTTATTGTTTTGTTTAAGGTTGCATATGTTTTCATGGACTAAGTTTGGTATGCCACACCAAATTTGCATCCCACTGGGTACTTGTCCTAGTTTCACAAGGATAGTATCAAATTAAGTTTCGTGTTGCCACATTCACCATGCAAACACATTATCAACCCCATTATGTTACTTTATTTTTGCTTCTATTTCATTCTATTTTGATTTTTTTTCTTTTAATTGAATAAGCTTTTGCATTACTTGATTTTTTACTTGATAATCTTGTTTATACCTATTTCTATCACCATTATTTCTTCTTTTCTTTGTTACTTGAGGACAAGCAATCATTCTGAGTTTGGTGTTGGAGGCTATGCTCTACATAGCCTAAAAGGTGCTGACGAAGAAGAATATGATGAAGAGAAAGTGATGAGCAGATAATTTATACGCTTTTTGGCATTGCTTTAGGTAATTTTTAATAAGATCTAGCTACTTTTTAGTATATTTTTATTAGTTTTTATGCAAAATTCACATTTCTGGACTTTACTATGAGTTTGTGTATTTTTCTATGATTTCAAGTATTTTCTGGCTGAAATTGAAGGATCTGAGCAAAAATCTGATTCAGAGGCTGAAAAAGGACTGCAGATGCTGTTGGATTCTGACCTCCCTACACTCAAAATGGATTTTCTGGAGCTACAGAAACCCAATTGGCCCGCTCTCAATTTTTTTGGAAAGTAGACATCCTGGGCTTTCCAGCAATATATAATAGTCCATACTTTGCCCGAGTTTTGATGACACAAACTGGCGTTTAAACGCCAACTTCCTGCCCTATTCTGGCGTTAAACGCTAGAACGGAGTTACAAGCTGGAGTTAAACGTCGAAACTGGCACCAAAGCTGGCGTTTAACTCCAAGAAAAGTCTCTACATGTGAAAGCTTCAATGCTCAGCCCAAGCACACATTAAGTGGGCCCGGAAGTGGATTTCTGCATCATTTACTCATTTCTGTTAACCCTAGCTACTAGTTTAGTATAAAAACTACTTTTAGAGATTTATTTTAATGTCTTTTGACCATCTTTGGACATTTAGTCCTTAGCCTTTTATCATTGTACACATTTGGAGGCTGGCCTCACGGCCATTCCTGGACCTTCATCACTTATGTATTTTCAATGGTGGAGTTTCTACACCTCATAGATTAAGGTGTGGAGCTCTGCTGTTCCTCATGAAATAATGCAAAGTACTATTATTTTTCTATTCAATTCAAACTTATTCTTATTCTAAGATATTCATTCACACCCAAGAACATGATGAATGTGATGATTATGTGACACTCATCACCATTCTCACCTATGAACGCGTGCCTGACAACCACTTCCGTTCTACATGAAAACGAGCTTGAATGCATATCTCTTAGCCTCCTGGTTCACGATCAGAGTCTTCGTGGTATAAGCTAGAATTATTGGCGGCCATTCCTGAGATCCGGAAAGTCTAAACCTTGTCTGTGGTATTCCGAGTAGGATCTGGGAAGGGATGACTGTGACGAGCTTCAAACTCGCGAGTGTTGGGTGTAGTGATAGACGCAAAAGGATCAATGGATCCTATTCCAACATGAGTGAGAACCGACAGATGATTAGCCGTACGGTGATAGTGCATTTGGACTATTTTCACTGAGAGGACGGACGGTAGCCATTGACAACGGTGATCCTCCAACATACAGCTTGCCATGGAAAGGAGTATGAATGATTGAATGAAGACAGTAGGAAAGCAGAGATTCAGAAGGAACAAAGCATCTCCATACGCTTATCTGAAATCCCACCAATGAATTACATAAGTATTTCTATCTTTATTTTATATTTTATTTATATTTAATTATCAAAACCTCATAACCATTTGAATCTACCTGACTGAGATTTACAAGATGACCATAGATTGCTTCAAGCCGACAATCTCCGTGGGATCGACCCTTACTCACGTAAGGTTTATTACTTGGACGACCCAGTGCACTTGCTGGTTAGTTGTGCGGAGTTGTGAAAAAAGAATTGAGATTATGAAAGTGTGTACCAAGTTTTTGGCGCCGTTGAGATCACAATTTCGTGCACCGAGTTTTTGGCGCCATTGCCAGGGATTGTTCGAGTTTGGACAACTGACGGTTCATCTAGTTGCTCAAATTAGGTAATTTTATTTTATTTTAAGCTTTCATTTTTTTATTTTCAAATTTTTTTTTTTAGAATTTTTAAGAATGAATTCTAGAGTTTCATGATGATTTGTTGAAGTCTGGCTGGCTGTGAAGCCATGTTTAATCTTTTGGACCGATGTTTCAACTTATTATCACAAGAGCTTGTTGATTTCTATTAACCTTGTTGTTGAATGCAATGAACTGCTAAAGCTTGGCTGGCCATTGGCCATGTCTAATGTTTTGGACCGAAGCTTTCCCTGAAAGCTTGGCTGGCTAATAAGCCATGTCTAATTCTTGGACCGGAGTTTTAGACTAACATTGCATGATTCCTGGAATTCTCATTAAGAATTTTGAATTCCTTATTTTCTTTTTCCAAATAATTTTCGAAATTTTTTTATAAAATTTTAAAAATAAAAAATAATTTGTGTTTTTTGTTTGAGTCTAGTGTCAGATTTTAAGTTTGGTGTCAATTGCATGTTTTTCTTTCTCTTGCATTTTTCGAAATCTTATGCATAATGTTCTTTGTTGATCTTCAAGCTATTCTTGATGATTTTCGTTGGTCTGATCTTTAAACTATTCTGTTTGGTGTCTTTTGTTATTTCTCATATGCATTTTCAAATTGTTATTGTCCCTAGTACACAAACTTCTAAGTTTGGTGTCTTGCATGAATTATTTGTTTTGATCTTAATTTTCCATGTTTAGTATCATTCTGTTGTTTTTCTTTCTCATCATTAAAAATTCAAAATTTTTTTTCAAAAGTATGTCTTTTCAAGTCAATAATACAGAGAATTGAAGATTTAGAACATACAGCAGAGGAATTACAGAGAAAAAGCTGGGCGTTCAAAATACCCAGTGAGGAAGGAAAACTGGCGTTTAAACGCCAGCCAGGGTACCTAGCTGGGCGTTAAACGCCCAAAAGGGTAGTATTTTGGGTGTTAAACGCCAGAATGGATACAATTCTGGGCATTAAACGCCAGAACAGATACCATTCTGAGCGTTTAACGCCATGATGGCACAGGAGGGGAGATTTTGTTTTCAATTCAAATCTTTTTCAAATCTTCAAAATTTTTCAAAATCAAATCTTTTTCACATCATATCTTTTTCAAATCACATATTTTTCAATTTTTTTAAATATTTTTGAAAATTCCAAAATGATTTTCAAAATATTTTTCTTATTTTTATTTCATATTTTCAAAATTAATGCTAATATTTAATATGATTGATTCAAAAATCTCAAGTTGTTACTTGCCTATTAAGAAAGGTTCAATTCTTAAATTTTAAAAATCATATCTTTTAGTTTCTTGTTAGTCAAGTAACCAACTTTAATCTTCAAAATCAAATCTTTTTAAATTGTTTTTCAATCATATCTTCTCAATCATATCTTTTCAACCACATCTTTTTCAAAATAATTTTCAATCATAAATTTTGATTTCAAAATCTTTCCTAACTTTTTTTTTATCTTTTCAAATTTGATTTTCAAACCCACCTAACCACTTTTCTCTCTAATTTTCGAATTCTAACCACTTTTTCAAAATTCTTTTTAATTATTTTAAAAATTTTGGTTTTATTTAAAAATTTGTTTTCGAAAATTCTTCTCCCTCCTCACCTTTTTCTATCTAAGGACTAATACTCCCCGTCTTTTAGCAATTCGGACTCACTCCCTCTCTATAAGTTCGAATTCTCCTCTCTACCTCATCCTTCTATTCTTCTTTTACTCTGACACCTCAAGGAATCTCTATAATGTGACATAGAGGATTCCATACTTTCTTATTCTCTTCTCTTTCATATGAGCAGGAACAAAGACAAAGGCATTCTTGTTGAAGCTGATCCTGAACCTGAAAGGACCTTGAAGAGAAAGCTAAGAAAAGTTAAAGCACAACTCTCTGAAGAGGACCTGACAGAAATTTTCGAAAAAGAAGAAGACATTGCAGCCAAAAACAACAACAATGGTGGAGATGCAAGGAAGATGCTTGGTGACTTTATTGCACCGTCTTCTGACTTCTGTGGAAGGAGCATCTCAATTCCTGCAATTGGAGCAAACAACTTTGAGCTTAAGCCTCAATTGGTTTCTCTAATGCAGCAGAATTGCAAGTATTATGGACTTCCATTGGAAGATCCTCATAAGTTTTTAGCTGAATTCTTGTAAATCTGTGACACTGTTAAGACCCATGGGGTTGACCCTGAGGTCTACAAACTTATGCTTTTCCCTTTTGCTGTAAGAGACAGAGCTAGGACATGGTTGGACTCACAACCTAAGGACAGCCTGAACTCTTGGAAAAAGCTGGTCAATGCCTTCTTGACAAAGTTCTTTCCACCTCAAAAATTGAGTAAGCTTAGAGTGGAAGTCCAAACCTTCAGACAGAAGGAAGGCGAATCCCTCTATGAAGCTTGGGAAAGATACAAACAATTGATCAGAAGGTGTCCTTCTGGCATGCTTTCAGAATGGAGCATCATATGTATATTCTATGATGGTTTGTCTGAACTGTCCAAGATGTCATTGGACAACTCTGCTGGTGGATCTCTTCATCTGAAGAAGACACCTGCAGAAGCTCAGGTACTCATTGAAATGGTTGCAAATAACCAATTCATGTACACTTCTGAAAGGAATCCTGTGAATAATGGGACAAAGAAAGGAGTTCTTGAGATTGATACTCTGAATGCCATATTGGCTCAGAACAAAATATTGACTCAGCAAGTCAATATGATTTCTCAGAGTCTGTCTGGAATGCAAGCAGAAACAGGCAGTACTAAAGAAGCATCTTCTGAAGAAGAAGCTTATGATCCTGAGAACCCTACAATGGAAGAGGTGAACTACGTGGGAGAACCCTATGGAAACACCTATAATCCTTTATGGAGAAATCATCCCAATCTTTCATGGAAGGATCAACAGAAGCCTCAACAAGGCTTCAATAGTAATAATGGTGGAAGAAATAGGTTTAGCAATAGCAAGCCTTTTCCATCATTTTTTCAGCAACAGACAGAGAATTCTGAGCAGAGTCTCTCTAGCTTAGCAATCATAGTTCTGATCTATCTAAGACCACATTGAGTTTCATGACTGAAACAAGGTCCTCTATTAGAAATTTGGAGACACAGGTGGGTCAGCTGAGTAAGAAAGTTACTGAACTCCCTCCAAGTACTCTCCCAAGCAATACAGAAGAGAATCCAAAAAGAGAGTGCAAGGCCGTCACCATAACCCACATGGCCGAATCTGGAGAGGAGGAAGAGACAGTGATTTCCACCGAGGAAGACCTCAATGGACGTCCACTGGCCTCCAAGGAGTTCCCTAATGAGGAGCCAAAGGAATCTGAGGCTCATACAGAGACCATAGAGATTTCACTCAACCTACTTCTGCCATTTATGAGCTCTGATGAGTATTCTTCCTTTGAAGAGGATGAAGATATTGTTGAAGAGCAAGTTGCTCAATATCTAGGAGCAATCATGAAGCTGAATGCCAAGTTATTTGGTAATGAGACTTGGGAGGATGAACCTCCATTGCTCATCAATGAACTAAATGATCTGGTTCAACTGAAATTACCTCAGAAGAAACAGGATCCTGGAAATTTCTCAATACCTTGTGCCATAGGCACCATGACCTTTGAGAAGGCTCTGTGTAACCTAGGGTCAAGTATAAACCTCATGCCCCTCTTTGTAATGGAGAAACTAGGGATCCTTGAGGTGCAAACTGCAAGAATCTCACTAGAGATGGCAGACAATTCAAGAAAACAGGCTTATGGACTTGTGGAGGATGCCTTGGTAAAGGTTGAAGGCCTCTACATCCCTGCTGACTTCATAATTCTGGACACTGGGAAGAGTATAGATGAATCCATCATCCTTGGCAGACCCTTCCTAGCCATAGCAAAAGCTGTGATTGATGTTGACAGAAGAGAGCTGGTCATTCAAGTGAATGAGGCCTGCCTTGTGTCTAAGGCTCAAGGATCTCCTTATGCACACATGGAGAAGAAGCATGACAAGCTTCTCTCAATGTAGAGTCAAACAGAGCCCCCACATTCAAACTCTAAGTTTGGTGTTGGGAGGCTATCATCATGCTCTGAGTATCTGTGAGGCTCCATAAGAGCCCACTGTCAAGCTATTGACATTAAAGAAGCGCTTGTTGGGAGGTTTAACCCAATTTTTATTTATCTATGTTAAAATTCTATTTTCTTTTGTTATTTTATATTTTCTTTAGGATGATGATCATGTGAAGTCACAAAAATAATTGAAAAAGAAAAAATAGAATGAAAAACAGCATTGAAAACAGCACACCCTGGAGGACGATCTTACTGGCGTTTAAATGCCAGTAAGGGTAGCAGAATGGGCGTTAAACTCCCAGTCTGGCACCATTCTAGGCATTTAACACCAGAAAAGGGCACCAAACTGGCGTTTAAACACCAGAAAGGGGCATAAAGCTGGCGTTTAACGCCAGAAAAGAGAGAAAAGCTAGCATTTAAACGCCAGAAAGGGAAGAAAAGCTGGCGTTAAATGCCAGAAATGGGCAGTAACCTGGCGTTTAATGCCAAGATTGGCACCCAAAAGGGCGTTTACACGCCAACATGGTGTAGGGATGAGAAGTCCTTGACACCTCAGGATCTGTGGACCCCACAGAATCCCCACCTACCTCAACTCTCTCTCTCTTTTCTTCACACCTTCCGATAACACCCTTCCCCAAATACCTCTTCACCAATCACCTCCACCCACTCTTCCCCAAAAAACCCCACCCACCTCTCAATTCAAATTTAAACCATTTCCTTCCCAAACCCAACCCCTAATACACGAACCCTACCCTCTCTTTCCACTCCTATAAAAACTCCTCTTCACTCCTTCATTTTCACATACCACAAACACTACTTCTCCCCCTTGGCCGAACCACTAAACCCCCTCCATCTCCTCTATTTCTTCTTCTTCTACTCTCTTCTTTCTTCTTTTGCTCGAGGACGAGCAAACCTTCTAAGTTTGGTGTGGTAAAAGCGTTTCTTTTTGTTTTTCCATAACCATTTATGGCAGCTAAGACCAGAGAAACCTCTCGAAAGAGGAAAGGGAAGGCAAAAGCTTCCACCTCTGAGTCATGAGAGATGGAGAAATTCATCTCAAAGGTCCATCAAGACCACTTCTATGAAGTTGTGGCCAAGAAGAAGGTGATCCCTGAGGTCCCTTTCAAACTCAAAAAGAGTGAATATCCGAAGATCTGACATGAGATTCGAAGAAGAGGTTGGGAAATTCTCACCAACCCCATTCAACAAGTCAGGATCTTAATGGTTCAAGAGTTCTATGCCAATGCATGGATCACCAAAAACCATGATAAAAGTATGAACCCGGACCCAAAGAATTGGCTTACAATGGTCCAGAGGAAATACTTAGATTTCAGTCCGGAAAATGTAAGGTTGGCATTCAACTTGCCAATGATGCAAGGAGATGCACGCCCCTACACTAGAAGGGTCAACTTTGATCAAAGGTTAGACCAAGTCCTTATGGACATTTGTGTGGAGGGCGCTCAATGGAAGAGAGACGCAAGAGGCAAGACGGTTCAACTAAGAAGGCTAGACCTCAAGCCAGTGGCTAGGGGATGGTTGGAGTTCATCGAACGCTTAATCATTCCCACTAGCAACCAGTCTGAAGTTACTATAGACCGGGCTATCATGATCCATAGCATCATGAATGGAGAGGAAGTAGAAGTTCATGAGGTTATATCCCTAGAACTCTACAAGGTGGCGGACAAGTCCTCTACTTTGGCAAGGTTAGCCTTCCCTCATCTCATTAATGAGGACAAGCCCATCACTAAGAAAATGATGGAGCAAGCAGGAGAGCCTACTCATGGACCTCAACAAGAGCATGAGGAAATTCCTCATCATGAAATCCCTGAGATGCCTCAAGGGATGCACTTCCTCCACAAAATTATTGGGAGCAAATTAACACCTCCCTAGGAGAATTGAGTTCCAACATGGGACAACTAAGGGTGGAGCACCAAGAACATTCCATCCTCCTCCATGAAATTAGAGAAGATCAAAGAGCTATGAGGGAGGAGCAACAAAGGCAAGGAAGAGACATAAAGGAGCTCCAGCATTCCATTGGATCTTCAAGAGGAAGAACTAGCTGCCATCACTAAAGTGGACCCGTTCCTTAATCTCCTTGCTCTTGTTTTTTTTTTCTGTATTTTTGAAAATTTTGCTTTATATTTATTTATGTTTGTGTCTTTATTACATGATCATTAGTGTCTAATGTCTATGCCTTAAAGTTATGAATGTCTTATGAATCCATCACCTTTCTTAAATGAAAAATATTCTAAAAGCAAAAGAACAAGAAGTACATGATTTTGAATTCATCCTTGAAATTAGTTTAATTATTTTGATGTGGTGACAATACTTTTTGTTTTCTGAATGAATGCTTGAACAGTGCATATGTCTTTTGAATTTGTTGTTTATGAATGTTAAAATTGTTGGCTCTTGAAAGAATAATGAAAAAGAAGAAATGTTATTGATAATATGAAAAATCATAAAATTGATTCTTGAAGCAAGAAAAAGTAGTGAAAAATAAGGGTTGCGAAAAAAAATGGCGAAAAAAAAGAAGAAAGAAAAAGAAAAAGCAAGCAGAAAAAGCCAAGAGCTCTTTAAACCAAAAGGCAAGAGCAAAAAGCCAGTAACCCTTTAAACTAAAAGGCAAGGGTAAAAAGGATCCAAGGTTTTGAGCATTAATGGATAGGAGGGCCCAAAGGAATAAAATCCTGGCCTAAGCGGCTGATGTGGCGGAAATTGGTGAGTTAAGAAATTATTAGAAGAGATACGTTGCAAGTACAGTTCTTAACCAACCAGAAATCCGCTTATCAATTTAGAAGGGTTATTACAAAATTTAAATTAAAATACTGGGAGTATGAGTCCCAGGTCGTCTTCTAACGAGTTGCAGAAAGATGTCCTATTTTATTAATCAGATGTTTTCAAAAAATGGTTTGTGTTGAATAACAGGAAATTAAGTTAGAGAATTTGTGTAATTTTAAATAAAAGCCTTGGCTGGGAGTAGATTAGTTGGAAGCCATATTCTTGTTGGAGTACTGTCAAGATTAATTGATAATTGAGGGTTGTTCTGTTTAGTTATCCCTTACTAGGTAAGGGAAAGTCAAGCAAGTTGGAAAGCTATTTCTATTCACAAGTCCCAATCTGCTTACTTGGAAGGATTGGTGTCAGTGATTAGAGAGCAATCCAACAATAAACCCAGTTACAATTTTTCTTTTAAGCATTCCAACTCAAGGTCTTCCCTTCAATCAACTCCCATCCAAGTTATGGAACTACTCGCTCATTGTAGAATTCATAACATATGAAAGGGAAATATAGAAAGACATGATAAATAATAATCAAACGGATCAATTAAAAATAAAAATAGTTCTTGTATTAATAAATTCTAAAAATAATCCAATAATATTTCTGCGTAAACAAAGGACATGGAAGAGTAAGAGACAGGTAAAGAAAACAAACTAGAATGACGAATTTTTGCTGAGGTAATAACTCTTCTCAATATCCCAATGCGAAAAGCAATAAAAATAAAATCCTAAAAACTATGAATGTGCAGAGAGAAAACCTAGAGGAGGAGTAAAAACTAGATCTAAAACTGAGAATTGTCTGTAATGAATTGTTCTCCTTCGTTTTTCCATGTTCCTTGGCTCTAGTCCGCTTTTCTAGGCTGAAAATTGGGTCAAAACAGGGCCCAAAATTGCCCCAGCGAATTCTGCAGATTCTGCAAATCGCGCATGTCACGCGATCGCGTCATTCATGCGGACGCGTCATTCGGCGTTTTGCCTTGCCATGCGTGCGCGTCGTCCACACCTCCGCGTCAGTTGTGCAGTTCTAATCCGCGCGGTCGCGTGAGCCATGCGTCCGCGTCACTTCTCGCTGGTCATCTCCTCAATTTCTTGTGTTCCTTCCATTTTTGCAAGCTTCCTTTCCAATCTCCAAGTCATTCATGCCCTATAAATCCTGAAACACTTAACACACAGATCACGGCATCTAATGGAATGAAGGAGAATTAAAATACATAATTAAAAGTCTTTAGGAAGAAAATATTCAATCATGTAATAATTTTAGGAAGGAAATATAAATACATGCCAATCATATGAATAAGTGGGTAAAGAATTGATAAAACCATACAATTAAGCACAATATAAACCATAAAATAGTGGTTTATCAACCTCCCCATACTTAAACATTAGCATGTCCTCATGCTTAGTTGAAGGAGATAAAATAAATGAGTGGGAACATGTAAAACTCATGTAATGCAATGCAACCTATATATATGAATGCAACTATATGATTCTTGTCTACTTGATCAAAAGTAAATAGGTTCTTAAAGACAATCACAAATCAAACTCCACTAATTCGATTCTTATACAGTAAGAACAGATAAAAATGTAAAAATGAAGAGAGAACTTTTGCGTGGTCTAGAAATTTGCAGATAAATCCTCGTTGCAGGTATAGCTTCTAAACCAACAAAAGTCCTTTCTTACAAACATTTTGGTTGTCACAAGTAACAAACCCCTAAATAAATTGATAACCGAAGTATTTAAACCCCGGGTCGTCTTCTCAAGGAATTGCAGGGAAGTATGTTCTTATTGTTGGTTATGAGTCTTGTAAATTGGGGGTTTTGAAAGTAAGGAACCAGTATGTTAAATGATAAGAAAAATAAAATAGTAATAATAAAATAAACTCTTGGCAAGGTATTAGAACTGGAAGTCCTATCCTAGTTATCCTTATCAATTGTGATGAGAATTGGATTTTAATCCCACTTTGTTAACCTCTCACTATGAAGGTAAATCAAATGGACTAATTAGTTTGATCCTCAAGTCCTAGTCAATTCCTATGGAAAGACTAGAGTTATTGGAGCAACTTCCAATTTCAACCACTGCTTTATTTGACAACTCAAGCGTTACCAATTACTCAACCAAAGCCAAATGGGAAGAGAATCTACTCGAATGAAAATAATTTGGATAAATCGAAAGCATTCATAGCATAAATAAAACAATCATAAATTGAAATACCTCAAATAACATTAATTAAGAAAATCATATGTAACATGGAAGAGTTCATAAATTAAATTGTGAAAATATATAAAAGGAAAATTGAACCTGATAAAAAGAAACAATCCTGAAAGCAAAGAAATCCTAAATCCTAATCCTAAGAGAGAGGAGAGAACCTCTCTCTCTAAAAACTACATCTAAATCCTAAAATTGTGTATTGTGAGCTTATGATCATGAATGAATGGATTCCGTCACTTTATAGCCTCTAATATGTGTTTTCTGGGCCGAAAACTGGGTCAGAAACAGCCCAGAATTTGCTGGTTGCGAATTCAAACACGCTGATTTTTCGTCACTGCGACGCGTCTGCGTGGAGTGCGGGTTCGCATCACCTAGAGTTAGAGAAACTATGTCATAATATATATCAAGTCGAAGCCCCGGACGTTAGCTTTCCAATGCAACTAGAACCGCGTCGTTTGGACATCTGTAGCTAAAGTTATAGCTGTTTGAGTGCGAAGAGGTCAGGTTGGACAGCTTAGCAATTTCTCCAACTTCTTGTATTCCTTCCTTTTTGCATGCTTCCTTTCCATCCTTTGAGCCATTCCTACCCTGTAATCTCTGAAATCACTTAACACACATATCAAGGCATCGAATGGTAATAAGAGAGGATTAATAATTAGAAAATATAAGATCAAAGAAGCATGTTTTCAATCATAGCACAAAATCAGGAAGGAAAAAGTAAAACCATGCAAATAGTATGAATAAGTGGGTAAAGAGTTGATTAAAACCACTCAATTGAGCACAAGATAAACCATAAAATAGTGGTTTATCAACCTCCCCACACTTAAACATTAGCATGTCCTCATGCTAAGCTCAAGAGAAGCTATAAAAGTGAATGAGGAAAGTAAGAAAGTATGAAATGCAACCTATCTATATGAATGCAACTATATGCTAAGATGTTTCTATCTACTTGGTTAAAAGTAAACAAGTTCTCCAAGACAAAAATAATTCAAATTCCACTAATTCAAATCATATAATAAAAGACAAGTAAACTTGTAAGAAGATAGCTCATGAAAGCAGGAAACATAGAATTAAGCACTGAACCCTTATTGGTAGTGTATATCACTCTAACTCTCAAGTGTCTAGGGTTAATCACTCTACTCTTCTCTCGTCATGCTTTCTAAACTTTGTTCTTCATCTAATCAATTAACAAAAATTTTAATGTACCAATGCAAACATCATGAGGTCTTTTCAAGGTTGTAATGGGGCTAAGGTAAGGTGAGGGTATATATGGCTAAGTGAGCTATAAATTGAATCTTTAATTAACCTAAACTTTCACCTAACATACATATACTCTATATAATTCTAATTCATGCCTAGCTACCCAAAATTCCCACTTTTGCATCACATACTCATGTATCAATTTTTCTTTAATTTTATCACATATGCATTGATTTTTCATTAACTTAACATTGAGGTAATTTTGTCCCCTTATTTATTTACTTATTTATTGAATATATTTTTTTTCTCTTTTTTTATTATTTTTTTATTGAAAAATAAACATAACTTATCAATGCACATGGATTTTTTTGATTTTTCTAGTCTCACATGAGTAGGTACCCAAATTCCTAATATTTTATCAAAGTAGAAAAACATAACACATTCCCTTATTAACCCATGTTCCCATAGTTTTCCCACACTTAATTGTTACACAATCCCTATCTTAAGCTAACCAAAGATTCAATTGGGATATTTAATTGTTTTTCTGCTTAAGGCTAGTGATGTGATAAAATATAGAATAAATGGGGATTTACAAGGCTCAAAGTGGCTGACAAGGATGATTTAAAAGGTAGACTTATTTGGGATAAGTGAGCTAAATAAGTAATGGCCTCAATCATATGCAAGCATGTAAATACACTAAATATTGGACATATAGAATGGAACAAAGCAAAGATTGCAATCATAGAAAAGAAAACACACAAGAATAAAATATTTATGGTTAAATAATGTAACCATATAAATAAGCTCAAAATCTCACAGGTTGTGTGTTCTTTAGCTCAAAAATCATGTTCCAAATACAACTTCAAACAAATTTAACACATAAAATTTTTTTTTAATTTAAATTAGTGAAATACTATAAAAATTTCTTGAAAAAGAAAATATTACTTCAACCAAGTAGTAACTAAATGCATAAAATGAAATAAACATGCAATTAAACATGAGAATGCAATAATGAACTAACAAATAAAGTAAAATATTGGTGTTTGAGAAGAGAATAACTAACCCATGGAGATCGGTATCGACCTCCCCACACTTAAAGATTGCACCGTCCTCGGTGCATGCTGAGATGTGCAGGTGGACGGGTTTCTCTAACTGATGCTTTTCTCCAAGGATTGTGCAGATGGACTTGTCTGTCTTCCCATGTAAACGTCTTCCGATTCTCTTCCGGGTGGCCATCCTAAAAGAAAAAGGGAAGAAAAAATAACCCAAGAATAAAGATAAGAAAATAAATGAAGTATGGGTGGGTTAATGCCAAACAATACGGGTCTCATTTACATGGAAGCTTCAACATGTATGTGAGAAAACAATAGAAGCACATGGCATACCAGTGGTACAAAATTTGCAACAAAGGGTAGGAGAGTGGGTAAGGAGAGATAATATAAATTCATGTCAATGTAAAATTAATACAAATATCATAAAAGATTAGCATTGACTTAAATAATATTACCCAACAGTGTAAAACAAGTCACTGAGCACCAAAATAATACCAGAAAAGACACAACAGTTGAATATGAAAAAGTGACACCAATGGTAAAATAATAAATTTAGAAAAGAAAAGAAGAATATGCACAAAATTAAAATGAAATGAATGAAATATGCAAATAAATTAAGAAAAATACAATGAAGGTGAAAAAGAATGAGAAGTGAAAGAAATAAAGTAAAAGAGAAAGAAGAAAAAAAAAAGAAAAGATAGAAGAGATTAGGATTAGGAAAGAAAAGATAAGATAATTGGCGCTGATCTGGATAAGTTGTGTGGCGCAGGCGACGCGGACTGTAACGACCCAATTTTCAATATGTCTAGATCATATCGGAAACTGAGCGCTACCAATTTGTTTTCCTAATTATTATCTATTATTTATCATATGAGCCTGATTCGTTGTTAAAAGCGTAGTTAATTTGCGAGGTGTATTTTTTTTTGAAAACGTTTGGATTAATAGGCGGAATCACTCATAATCAATTCACAAGAAATAACAGATAAAACAGTTATAAACACCCACACATAAATACATCACGAGTAGCTAGCAACATTCAGTTATCCAGCCTTTATTAGAGTATAGACCTTTAGTTAGAACACCCCTAGATATAGCTAGATAATAACTATATACATATACATAAATACAACATCCCAGGTCCTGACCTGTTCAAGAGGTCTCTAAGCTGGCACCTAGGCTAGCCTAGATTCTATACTCACCTAGTCCCTCTAAACTACTAAAGCGAGGGAAAGTACGTTCTAAGTCTTCACAACTCAAGTAAGGTGGAACATCATCAAAAGATAGAACATCATCTGCTACTCCTCTGCACGGTCAGACTTTTCCACAGGATGTCTCTCTGGTACCTCATGAAGTAGCCACACAACAGGAATCTCGTACACAGGATTTAGGTTAAAGTGCGCATACAAACGGGGTGCAGACGTTGGCTGGTCTCAAAGTATATACATATAAACAGAGAATGATATTCACCCTAGACTTAGAAGACTATCTAGAGCAAAATCCTCTTCTTACAAACGGTCATCAGCGAACTATGGTAAGGTACTCTTACTTCCATCTGAAGGGGGAAAGGAGAGAGAAGGGGTAAGAACTGGGGAGTTCTTAGTAGGGCCGGGGTTATTAGTTACGTTCATTTATTTGGGGTTGATTAGTAGACGAATAACATAACATAGCGAAGCAGTAAACAGAAGATAAAGATAGAAAGAGAAAGTAGAGACAACAGAAAGCAGAACACAAACAAAAGAATACAAGAAAATAAAACACAGAAATAGCATACAAGCAAACAAACATAAAGAAGTAGATCACACACAGAAAGGAATGCAACAGAGAATGATGCACAGACAAGAATGATGCATGTCTAGCCCTAGCGCAGGCCATGAGCTCATGTGTCGGTTGGCTGCCCACAATCCCGACATTTATCCTGTCACGAGTAATCCTGATTTCCCGGAAACGATTTTCCGTTCCTAAATAAATGCGCATATAATAATAGCTGCTCATTTGAGACAGCCTCTGCTTACTGCAGGAAAATATATATATATACTCTGCTCTGCTCTGGGGAAGCGAAAAATGGCTGTAGGTAACTTAGTTTCCCTACAGAGGCTCTGGGTTGCATTAAGCAACTAATATATATTGAATATAGCTCTGGGTTGCATCAAGCAACTAATATATATAAATATCTCTTAATTATATTACTCTTCTCTTTATATCTCCTTACTCTGTTCTGGTTTCTCTTTTTTCTGTATCTCTTTACTCTGTTTTAATTACTCCGTTCTCTGTATCTCTTTACTCTGTTTTAATTACTCTGTTCTCTGTATCTCTTTTCTCTTCTCTGATTACTCTTTTCATCTGTATCTATATTACTCTTTTTCTCTTTATCTCTTTACTTTACTCTAGTTACTCTGTTTTCTGTGTTTCTCTATTCTGCTCTGATTTCTCTGCTTAACGTATGTATTTAAAGCTTATGTAAATTTCGGTATGAATAGTTAGCCTGTCCTAAGTATAGGTTCATTAAGTCTATACTGAAACAGTTTAACTTTTTATATTATACCTAACCCTAGTCGCAACTCAAGTACTAACTAAGTTGCCCTAGTTCGTTCACTAGTCTCTGTCTGTTTTCTGTCGTTAAAATTTTACAGACTTCTTCTTTGGTTTTTATCTTTTCTTTAACTTTTACCTTTTTTTATCTTTGCCTCACAAACATGTTATTACCACTCCCTCTTTTAATATTTCTACTTTAACCACCCTAACTTTTAGAAATTACAAAATAACCCCTCAAACACCAAAATATTTACTTCCTTACCCTTTCTAAGATCTAAAAGGTGTTCTTCAATGTTCCTCACCACACTAAAAGTGTTCTTCATGTTCTTCGTATATTCTTCAAATTCTTTCTCTGTTTTTACCCGTTTTTCAGTCTTTTCAGCAACCGAGTTTTACCAAAATTCAAAATAAATTCCCAGCCACTAAAACCCCATCTTTTCTACATGATTTTAACACAAATTGAACCCCAATTTAGGGCCTAGGGTTTCGTTTTCTAGCAGCCACAAGAACACACATTCATAGCTTGAATTTCATCAAATTTCATCAAAATTTCACCAAATTTTCACCAAGAATCAATCATATATGCAACCAATTTTTAGCACAGCCAAATCATACAACATTCACACAACTCAAACACAAATATTCAAGATTAATTTTGTGACACCCTATCTTGATTTGCTGCTCCAAATTTGGTTACTCTTTGAAGTGTTCTTAAAGCACTTTTTCCTCCTAAAACACATCAAGAACAACTTTAAAACTCTAAATCATCAACTAAACGAACCTCATCAGCATCTTAGGAAGGTTATCCTCACCTTAAACGTGCAGGAAATCAAAGATCTTTGGCCCACAAGTCAAGCTAAGCAAGAGATCTAAGGAAGAACATCAAGAAAACACTTGTTTAAGCATGTTTCCTTGAAAACCGAATTGAAAGAGGAAAGGAACAGCCATATCACCTTATTTCCATCCTTGATAAGTTACATGGTTATGTAGAGGAAGAAGAGAGGATCATTTTGGTGAAATCGGAGTTTTGATTTGAGTTTTAGTTCAGAAGAAATCAAGCTTTGAAGATTAAGTGTTCATGAAAGTTTCTCTCTTTTCTCTCTTGTTATTTTCGGCCAAAATGATGAAATGAGACAGCCTTGGAGGTCTTGGGGGTATAAGGTGAGTTGTGATTGGTTGGCTTGGAGGTGGATTAAAATAATATTAAAATATCTCTGGTGTACAACTACTAAAACTAGGTGTATTGGAACACTCGTAAAAACATCTCTAAAAATTATTTTCTGAGCTACTAGCATAAATGACACTAGTAACATATTTATTATGAGAATAAAATATGAATAATGAGGACTTAGCATTGCTAAAGTCATCAGAGAGTGCTGGTGCTAAGCTGCACTAGTAAACTGTAAACCCGGTTAAACCGATTTTCTGTTTTTAACTAAAACAGACCAGGTAACCTTATGATATCATTCAAGAATTTTCTAATACTAATATAATGATAATATTATACTATTATATCTCTCCTCTCATGAATCGAGTCTGGTTCGTCAAACAGAGACTATTTACGAAAATCAGAATCAAAACTGCCAACTGATACGGTTCAAAAACTAGGTTCTTCGCGATTGGATTATCGAGCTTGCCTTAGAGGAGGTTCTAGCTTAAGGATGACATAATGATAATGAGGATTGAGATTCTTGATGATATATCAGAGGTGTTCCTTTTACTGATCTTCCGGAGAAATCCGTACTTTCAGAAAAGATCCCACGTACTCGAAAATCAGGGTTGTTACACGGACGCGTGAGTGACGCGGTCGCGTGGTGCGCGATAAGGTCAGGTGACACAGACGTGTGGATCGCGTGACCTGATTTGTACGATTGGCGCGAGTGCAGCCTCGCGTTCGCACAACTCTTTGTTTGAAATACATTTTTGCCAAAAATCTGGGTGACGCGGTCGCGTGGTTGACGCGATCGCGTGGATGGCCATTTTTGGAAAACGACGCAGACGCGTGGGGCACGCGTTCGAGTGTTAGGACTGGTGCCTCTAGCACGAGTCCAGCCCCATTCCAGCCCAACATACTGCCATACACCCATTTACGTCGATTTTACAGAGTCACGCGTTCGCGTGGGAGGCATTTTTCCCACATGACGCGGACGCGTCAGCAATGCGGTCGCGTGGATCAATTTGTACCAAAGGCATGCCTCCAGCCACGCTCTCGTGTGACTCTCTGTTCACTTTTCTTTTCTCCTAATGCACTTGTGACGCAGACGCGTCAGCGACGCTGCAGCGTCGCGTGCGTGCTTTTTTTTTTTTTTGCAGTATGCAGAATGCAATGCTAATATGAATGTTATGCAAAACTCAAGGTTCAATACAATAAAATAAAATAAAACTAAAAAACAAATAAAACTAAATAAAAATGAAAAAGGGACGATCATACCATGGTGGGTTGTTTCCCACCTAGCACTTTTAGTTAAAGTCCTTAAGTTAGACATTTGGCGAGCTCCTTGTCATGGCGGCTTGTGCTTGAACTCATCCTGAAACTGCCACCAATGCTTAGACTTCCAATGGCCTCCGGGATCCCAAACTAGGCGCAGAAAGCCTTCAAGCAAGTTAAAGCAAGTGACAAGGCCCCAAGAGTGTTGATTGCCAGAATGAATTTCGGGGTCCCAAACCTTGCTTTTGCACCCGTCTTCTTGTTGAGCAATATTGTTCCATCCGAGTGGCAGGCAATCTGAATTCTCACTAAGGCAGCCAAACAACTTCCTAGACCCATTCAGCTGAGCTTTACACCAACCTTTGCATTTAAAATTTGAGCTTTCCACCGTATTGAATCTTGCATGATGACTCCTACCACTAACCATCTTCCTCTTATGCTTAATGCCACAAAGAGCTCTAAGCTGACCATCTGTTTCAAGTAAAGCATATTCAAGCGAGCTAATTAAGCTTAGAGATGAAAGATTTACCCACTTGAACGAAGGAATAGATGGTGACGGCTTTGGGGAAGAGGCCTCCAACAACATTAGCAAGGTGATTTCCAGCTCCATTCCCTTGAGTTCTTCCTTGACAACTTCCACCTCCTTGCAAGCTTCTTCAATTTCAACCTCTTCCTTTTGGTAGCTTTCTTCCAATTTAATCTCTTCTGCATTACTTACCAAGGGCATAGGAGGTTGTGCTTCTTCTTCTTGAATCTCCATCTCTTGATCAACCTCTTCCAAGTCCTTAACCATGACATGCCTTGGAGGTTGTACACCCTCCTCAACATCAAATGCAACCGTCTTGGAAGGAGGCTCTATGTCTTGACTTTTCCATGGAGGTTCAGCATCTCCCAAGTCTTCAACCACTTCTTCCTCTGCAATTATTATGGCTTCCTCTACTTGTTCCAATACAAAGCCATGTTCTTCATTGTCCACCGAAGTTTCTAGTGTCTCCTTCATGCTACGCTCTTATTTTGATTCTCCACATGCAGCCATGGGAGTACTTTGAGTGCTCAGATATCGGGAAGCTATTATATTTACTATCTCGGTTAAGGCAGTAGTGAGTTCCAGTACACTCCTTTGCATCTTCGCTTGCCCTTGAAGAATAACACGAAGTCTGTCATCCATTGGAGGTTGGGGTGGATATGAGGGTTCATTGGTTGGGAGAGAGGGTTCATAATAGGAAGGTGGTTCATCTTAATAATGATAAGGAGATGATGTATATTGAGGTGGTGGTTCATGAGAGTAGTTGTGTTGGAATGAGGGTGGTTCTGTGTATGGTTCATTTAACTCATAAGGTGGTTGGTATGGTGGATGCAGGTTAGGGTTATATGGTAGTGTTTGGTGGTAAGGGGCTTGTGAATATGGTGGTTCAAAATTACGTGGAGGAGGAGGTTTATAGGTATTTTATGGTGGGTATTGATTGTCACGAAGAGGTCCACCATAACCATTGTCTTGGTGCGTATCATAGAATGGTTGTTGATAGTGCCTTGGAGGTGGTTGTTGCCAAGAGGGTTGATCAAATCCTTGTGGCTCCTCCCATCTTTGATTGTCCCATCCATGACCCAAGCTTTCATTGTAATCTCCTCTTCCTGTAACATGATTGTAACCAAACTTATAGCCAAAGGGGTGAGAATTCATAGTAGCTAATAAAAATTAAAAATAAAAACAAATAAACAAGCAAAGAAAAATAAAATAAAATAAAATAAATAAGAGAAAAGATTTGAAATTTTGAATTTTAAAATTTTGAAATTTGAAATTTGATTTTTGAAATAAGATAAGATAAGATTTAAAAAAAAAGATATGATTTTTTTTTGAAAAAATTTGAATTTTGAAATTTAAAACTAAGATAAGATAAGATAAAAAAAATTTAAAATTAAAAATCTGAATTTTTTTTCGAAAATAAATCAATTTAAAAGCAAATATTTACAATAACCAATAATAAGGCACACGTTTGCAATTCCCCGGCAACGGTGCCAAAAATTGACGTGGCGGAAATTGGCGAGTTAAGAAATTATTAGAAGAGATACGTTGCAAGTACAGTTCTTAACCAACCAGAAATCCGCTTATCAATTTAGAAGGGTTGTCACAAAATTTAAATTAAAATACTGGGAGTATGAGTCCCAGGTCGTTTCCCAACGAGTTGCAGAAAGGTGTGCTATTTTATTAATCAGATGTTTTCAAAAAATGGTTTGTGTTGAATAACAGGAAATTAAGTTAGAGAATTTGTGTAATTTTAAATAAAAGCCTTGGCTGGGAGTAGATTAGTTGGAAGCCCTATTCTTGTTGGAGTACTCTCAAGATTAATTGATAATTGAGGGTTGTTCTGTTTAGTTATCCGTTACTAGGTAAGGGAAAGTCAAGCAAGTTGGAAAGATATTTCTATTCACAAGTCCCAATCTAATCCCAATGCAAAAAGCAATAAAAATAAAATCCTAAGAACTATGAATGTGTAGAGAGAAAACCTAGAGGAGAGTAAAAACTAGATCTAAAACTGAGAATTGTCTGTAATGAATTGTTCTCCTTCGTTTTTCCATGTTCCTTGGCTCTAGTCCACTTTTCTAGGCTGAAAATTGGGTCAAAACAGGGCCCAAAATTGCCCCCAGCGAATTCTGCAGATTCTACAGATCGCGCATGTCACGCGATCGCGTCATTCATGCGGACGCGTCATTCGGCGTTTTGCCTTGCCACGCGTGCGCGTCGTCCACGCCTCCGCGTCACTTGTGCAGTTCCAATCTGCACGGTCACGTGAGCCATGCGTCCGCGTCACTTCTCGCTGGTCATCTCCTCAATTTCTTGTGTTCCTTCCATTTTTGCAAGCTTCCTTTCCAATCTCCAAGTCATTCATGCCCTATAAAGCCTGAAACACTTAACACACAGATCACGGCATCTAATGGAATGAAGGAGAATTAAAATACATAATTAAAACTCTTTAGGAAGCAAATATTCAATCATGTAATAATTTTAGGAAGGAAATATAAATGCATGCCAATCATATGAATAACTGGGTAAAGAATTGATAAAACCATACAATTAAGCACAATATAAACCATAAAATAGTGGTTTATCAGCGGCTAAACCAAGCTGTCCCTAACCATGTGCTTGTGGCGTGAAGGTGTCAAGTGAAAAGCTTGAGACTGAGCGGTTAAAGTCGTGATCCAAAGCAAAAAGAGTGTGCTTAAGAACCTTGGACACCTCTAATTGGGGACTCTAGCAAAGCTGAGTCACAATCTGAAAAGGTTCACCCAGTTATGTGTCTGTGGCATTTATGTATCCGGTGGTAATACTGGAAAACAAAGTGCTTAGGGCCACTGCCAAGACTTATAAAGTAGCTGTGTTCAAGAATCAACATACTGAACTAGGAGAATCATTAACACTATCTAAATTTTGAGTTCCTATAGATGCCAATCATTCTGAACTTCAAAGGATAAAGTGAGATGCCAAAACTGTTCAGAGGCAAAAAGCTACTAGTCCCGCTCATCAAATTGGAGCTAAGTTTCATTGATATTTTGGAATTTATAGTATATTCTCTTATTTTTATCCTATTTGATTTTCAGTTGCTTGGGGACAAGCAACAATTTAAGTTTTGTGTTGTGATAATCGGATAATTTATATGCTTTTTGGCATTATTTTTATGTAATTTTTAGTAGGATCTAGCTACTTTTTAGTATATTTTTATTAGTTTCTATGCAAAATTCATATTTCTGGACTTTACTATGAGTTTGTGTATTTTTCTGTGATTTCAGGTATTTTCTGGCTGAAATTGAAGGGCCTGAGCAAAAATCTAATTTAGAGGCTGAAAAAAAACTGCAGATGCTGTTGGATTTTGACCTCCCTGCACCCGAAATGGATTTTCTAGAGCTACAGACACCCAATTGGCGCGCTCTCAATTGCGTTAGAAAGTAAATATCCTGGGCTTTCCAGCAATATATAATAGTTCATAATTTTTCCGAGTTTTGACGATGCAAACTGGCGTTTAAACGCCAACTTCTTGCCCTATTCTGGCGTTAAATGCCAGAACTGAGTTACAAGCTGAAGTTAAACGCCCAAACTGGCACCAAAGCTGGCGTTTAACTCCAAGAAAAGTATCTACATGTGAAAGCTTCAATGCTCAGCCTAAGCACACACCAAGTGGGCCCGGAAGTGGATTTCTGCATCATTTACTCATTTCTGTTAACCCTAGCTACTAGTTTAGTATAAAAACTACTTTTAGAGATTTATTTTAATGTCTTTTGACCATCTTTGGACATTTAATCCTTAGACTTTTATCATTGTACACGTTTGGAGACTGGCCTCACAGCCATGCCTGGACCTTCATCACTTATGTATTTTCAACGGTGGAGTTTCTACACCTCATAGATTACGGTGTGGAGCTCTGCTGTTCCTCATGAATTAATGCAAAGTGCTATTGTTTTTCTATTCAATTCAAGCTTATTATTATTCTAAGATATTCATTCGCACCCAAGAACATGATGAATGTGATGATTATGTGACACTTATCACCATTCTCACCTATGAACGCGTTCCTGACAACCACTTCCGTTCTACATGAAAACGAGCTTGAATGCATATCTCTTAGCCTCCTGGTTCATGATCAAAGTCTTCGTGGTATAAGCTAGAATTATTGGCGGCCATTCCTGAGATCCGGAAAGTCTAAACCTTGTCTGTGGTATTCCGAGTAGGATCTGGGCGTAGTGACAGACGCAAAAGGATCAATGGATCCTAGTCCAGCATGTGTGAGAACCGACAGATGATTAGCCGTGTGGTGACAGCATGATGAGCGGATAATTTATACGCTTTTTGGCATTGTTTTTAGTATGTTTTTAGTATATTTTAGTTAGTTTTTATTATATTTTTATTAGTTTTTATTCAAAAATCACATTTTTGGACTTTACTATGAGTTTGTGTATTTTTCTGTGATTTCAGGTATTTTCTGGCTGAAATTGAGGGACCTGTGCAAAAATTTGATTCAGAGGCTGAAAAAGGACTGCAGATGCTGTTGGATTCTGACCTTCCTGCACTCGAAGTGAATTTTCTGGAGCTATAGAAGCCTAATTGGCGCGCTCAAATTGCTTTGGAAAGTAGACATACTGGGCTTTTCAGCAATATATAATAGTCCATACTTTGCCCGAGATTTGATAGCCCAAACCGGCGTTCCAAGTCAGCATAGAAATTCTGGCGTCAAAACGCCAGAACTGGCATGAAAGCTGGAGTTAAACGCCCAAACTGGCATAAAAGCTGGCGTTTAACTCCAAGAAAAGTCTCTACACATGAAAGCTTCAATGCTCAGCCCAATCACACACCAAGTGGGCCCCGGAAGTGGATTTCTACACTAACTATTCTAGCTTACTCATTTTCTGTAACCCTAGGTCACTAGTTTATTATAAAAACTACTTTTAGTGATTCATTTTGGACCTCATGACACTTTACACGTTTCATATTGTATTCTCTACGGCATGAGTCTCTAAACCCCATGGTTGGGGGTGAGGAGCTCTGCTGTGTCTTGATGGATTAATGCAATTATTTCTGTTTTCTATTCAATCACGCTTGTTTCTATTCTAAGATATTCATTCGTACTTCAACTTGATGAATGTGATGATCCGTGACACTCATCACCATTCTCAACCTATGAACGTGTGCCTGACAACCACCTCCGTTTTACCTTAGATTGAGTGCATATCTCTTAGCCTCCTGGTTCAGATCAGAGTCTTCGTGGTATAAGCTAGAATCAATTGGCAGCATTCCTGAGATCCGGAACGTCTAAACCCTGTCTGTGGTATTCTGAGTAGGATCTGGGATAGGATGACTGTGATGAGCTTCAAACTCACGAATGTTGGGCGTAGTGACAGACGTAAAAAGATCAATGGATCCTATTTCAGCATGAGTGAGAACCGATAGATGATTAGCCGTGTGGTGACAGCGCATTTGGACCATTTTCACTGAGAGGATGGATGGTAGCCATTGACAACGGTGAGCCACCAACATACAGCTTGCCAGGGAAGGAACCTTGCGTGTGTGAAGAAGAAGACAGTAGGAAAGCAGAGATTCAGAAGACAGAGCATCTCCAAAATCTCAACCTGTTCTCCATTACTGCATAACAAGTATTTATTTCATGTTCTTTTACTTTTTACAATTAAATATGAGAATTATTGATATCCTGACTAAGAGTTACAAGATAATCATAGCTCGCTTCAAGCCGACAATCTCCGTAGGATTGACCCTTACTCACGTAAGGTATTACTTGGATGACCCAGTGCACTTGCTGGTTAGTTGTGCGAAGTTGCAAAAGTGTGATTGTAATTTCGTGCACCAAGTTTTTGGCGCCGTTGCCGGGGATTGTTCGAGTTTGGACAACTGACGGTCTATCTTGTTGCTTAGGTTTGGAATAATTTATTTTTGTTGGTTTAGAGTCACTAAATTTGAGTCTTTTTATCTGAGTTTAGTTTCATATTTTAAGTTTGGTGTCAATTGCATGCTTTTATTTTCTTTCAATTTTTTTGAATTTGCATGTTCTTAGTTCTTTCTTGATCTTTAAAAATTCTAAGTTTGGTCTCTTCTTTGTGTTTTCCTTTAAATTTTCGAAAATTTGTGTTTGATTTTCTAAAAATTTTAAGTTTGGTGTCCCTTGTGCTTTTATTTACTTAAAAATTTTTCAAAAATTTGTTCTTGGTGTTCATCTTGATCTTCAAAGTGTTCTTGGTGTTCATCTTGACATTCAAAGTTTTCTTGTTTGTTCTCTTTGTTTTGATCTAAAATTTCTAAGTTTAGTGTCATTTTGTTGTTTTTCTCTTCCCTCATTAAAATTCAAAAATAAAAAATATCTTTTCCTTATTTTACTCATAAATTTTGAAAGTTTGCATTAAATTAGTCAAAGATTTTCAAAATCATATCTTTTTTTAGTCAAGTCAAAATTCTAATTTCAAAAATTGATCTTTTCAAATCTTTTTCAAAAATCAAATCTTTTTAATTTCTTCAATCATATCTTCTCAATCATATCTTTTTCAAAATAATTTTCGATCATATCTTTTTGATTGCTAATTTCAAAATCTTTTTCAAAAAATCACCTAACTACTTTTCTCTTTCATATTTCGAAATTAACTAAGCATTCTTTTTCTAAAATCTTTTTAATTAATTAATTAATTTAGTTTTCAATTTGCTTTTATTTTCTTCTAATTTCCGAAAGTTTTATTTAATCTTCCATTTATTTTATTTTATTTTATTCGGTTATTTTTAATTAAATAAAATAAAAAAATTAAAAATATAATTTAATTACAATTCATATCAATTTCCTTTTCTCCATCATGGACATAAGTGGAAATGAACAGTCCAGAAAGACTCTGGGGTCATATGCTAACCCCATTACAGCTGCATATGGGAGTAGCATCTGTATACCTCCCATCAAAGCAAGCAGTTTTGAGCTAAATCCTCAGCTCATTATCATGGTGCAGCAAAATTGCCAGTATTCCGGTCTTCCACAGGAAGAACCTACTGAGTTTCTGGCACAGTTCTTACAAATTACTGACATAGTACGTGATAAAGAAGTAGATCAGGATTTCTACAGATTATTACTGTTTCCATTTGCTGTAAAAGATCAAGCTAAGAGGTGGTTAAATAACCAACCCACAGCAAGCATAAAAATATGGAGACAGTTATCAGACAAATTCCTGAATCAATTTTATCCTCCAAAAAGAATGACACAACTGAGGCTGGACATCCAAGGCTTTAAACAAGAGGATCATGAATCCCTTTATAATGCCTGGGAGAGGTACAGAGGGATGCTAAGGAAATGCCCCTCTGAAATGTTTTCAGAGTGGGTACAGTTAGACATCTTCTACTATGAGCTTACAGAAAGAGCTCAAATGTCTCTAGACTACTCAGCTGGTAGATCTATATACATGAGAAAGACGACTAAAGAAGCTCAAGAACTCATAGATACGGTTGCTAGAAATCAACATCTATACTCAAGCAGTGAGTCCTCCATAAAAGAAGAGGCTAGGGCAGTAACTACTGATCCTAATCCTCAAGAACAGATTGTTGAACTTAATCAGCAATTACTCCTTATGACAAGACAATTAGAAGAATTTAAAGAGGTGCTCCAAGACACTAAAAATTCTAACAAGAATATAGAAGCACAATTGAATCAGACAAGACAGCAGCTATCTAAATAGATAACAGAAGAATTCCAAGCTGTTAAACTAAGGAGTGGGAAGACATTGAATAATTCAGCTCAAAGTAGCAGAAAGCCAAGAAAGGAACAACTAACAGAGGATAACCAAACCACTGCCCAAAATCCCTCTGAGGACAGGAAGAGCCCAGAGAGGAATAATTCTGGCATTCAAAAGCCAGAAAAGGGTGAAAGATTGGCGTCAAACGCCCAGTGGATGCCCACTTCTGGCGTTCAAATGCCAGAAAAGGGAGAAAAGTTGGTGTTAAACGCCCATTCCTTGCCCAGTTCTGGCGTTCAAACGCCAGAAAAGGGTGGGAAGCTGGCGTTAAACGCCCATCTAGTACCCAATCCTGGCGTTCAAACGCCAATAAGTGATTAGACACCTGCAAGTGCTGATAATAACCCCTCTAAGAAGGCTTCTCCAACCACCACTGTAGGGAATAAACCTGCAGCAACTAAGGTTGAAAAATATAAAGCCAAGATGCCTTATCCTCAGAAACTCCGCCAAGCGGAACAGGATAAACAATTTGTCCGCTTTGCAGACTATCTTAGAACTCTTGAAATAAAGATCCCGTTTGCAGAGGCACTTGAGCAAATACCCTCTTATGCTAAGTTCATGAAAGAGATCTTAAGTCATAAGAAGGATTGGAGAGAAACTGAAAAAGTTTTTCTCACTGAAGAATGTAGTGCAGTCATTCTGAAAAGCTTACCAGAGAAGCTTAAAGATCCAGGAAGCTTTATGATACCGTGCACATTAGAGGGTACTTGTACCAAGACATCTCTATGTGACCTTGGGGCAAGTATCAATCTAATCCCTGCATCCACTATCAGAAAGCTTGGCTTGACTGAAGAGGTCAAACCAACCTGGATATGTCTTCAACTTGCTGATGGCTCCATTAAATACCCATCAGGCATAATTGAGGACATGATTGTCAAGGTTGGGCCATTTGCCTTTCCCACTGACTTCGTAGTGCTGGAAATGGAAGAGCACAAGAGTGCAACTCTCATTCTAGGAAGACCATTCCTAGCAACTGGACGAACTCTCATTGATGTCCAAAAAGGGGAAGTGACCCTGAGAGTCAATGAGGATGAGTTCAAGTTAAATGTTGTCAAAGCTATGCAGCATCCAAGCACATCAAATGATTGCATGAGCGTTGATATTATTGACTCCTTGGTGGAAGAGATCAATTTGACTGAGAGTCTCGAATCAGAGCTAGAGGACATCTTTAAAGATGTTCAGCTTGATCTCGAGGAACCAGAGGAAATAAAAGAACCTCTGAAAATTCCTCAGGAAGAGGATAAGCCTCCTAAACCCGAGCTCAAACCACTACCACCATCCCTGAAATATACATTTCTGGGAGAAGGTGACACTTTTCTGGTGATCATAAGCTCTGCTTTAAATCCACAGGAAGAGAAAGCACTAATTTAAGTGCTGAGGACACACAAGACAACTCTTGGGTGGTCCATAAGTGATCTTAAGGGTATTAGCCCAGCAAGATGCATGCACAAGATCCTATTGGAGGATGATGCTAAGCCATTGGTTCAACCACAGAGGCGGCTAAATCCAGCCATGAAGGAGGTAGTGCAGAAAGAGGTAACTAAGTTACTAGAGGCTGGGATTATTTATCCTATTTCTGATAGCCCCTGGGTGAGCCCTGTCCACGTTGTCCCCAAGAAGGGAGGCATGACAGTGGTTCATAATGAAAAGAATGAACTGGTTCCTACAAGAACAGTTAGAGGGTGGCGTATGTGTATTGACTACAGAAGGCTCAATACATCCACCAGAAAGGATCATTTTCCTTTACCATTCATAGACCAGATGCTAGAGAGACTAGCAGGTCATGAATACTACTGCTTTTTGGATGGCTATTCAGGTTACAACCAAATTGTAGTAGATCCTCAGGACCAAGAGAAAACAGCATTCACATGTCCTTCTGGAGTATTTGCCTACAGAAGGATACCCTTTGGTCTATGCAATGCACCTGCAACCTTTCAGAGGTGCATGCTCTCTATCTTCTCTGATATGGTAGAGAAATTTCTAGAAGTCTTCATGGATGACTTTTCAGTATTTAGAGACTCATTTAGCTCCTGTCTTGACCATTTAGCACTTGTTCTGAAAAGATGCCAAGAGACCAACTTAGTTTTAAACTGGGAAAAATGTCACTTTATGGTGACTGAAGGAATTGTCCTTGGGCATAAAATTTCAAACAAGGGAATAGAAGTGGATCAAGCTAAAGTGGAAGTAATTGAAAAATTAACACCACCTGCCAATGTTAAGGCAATCAAAAGCTTTCTGGGGCATGCAGGATTCTATAGGAGGTTTATAAAGGATTTTTCAAAAATTGCAAAACCTCTGAGCAATCTGTTAGCTGCTGACATACCATTTGTGTTTGACACAGAGTGTCTGCAGACATTTGAAACTCTGAAAGCTAAGCTGGTCACAGCACCAGTTATTTCTGCACCAGACTGGACATTACCATTCGAACTAATGTGTGATGCCAATGACCATGCCATTGGCGCAGTATTAGGACAGAGGCATAACAAACTTTTGCACGTCATTTACTATGCCAGTCGTGTTCTAAATGACACATAGAAAAACTACACAACCACAGAAAAAGAGTTGCTTGCAGTGGTTTATGTCATTGACAAGTTTAGACCCTATTTAGTAGGTTCAAAAGTGATTGTGTATACTGACCATGCTGCTCTTAAATATCTATTCACAAAGCAAGATTCAAAACCCAAGCTTATAAGATGGGTGTTGCTTTTGCAAGATTTTGATATAGAAATAAGAGACAGAAAAGGGACAGAGAACCAGGTAGCTGATCACCTGTCCCGGATAGAACCAGTAGCAGGGGCGTCCCTCCCTCCACTGAGATCTCTGAGACCTTTCCGGATGAGCAACTCTTCGCCATTCAGGAGGCACCATGGTTTGCAGACATTGCAAATTATAAAGCTGTGAGGTTCATACCCAAGGAGTACAACAGGCAGCAAACAAAAAAACTAATTTCTGATGCAAAGTACTACTTATGGGATGAAGCATATCTCTTTAAGAGATGTGCAGATGGAATGATCCGCAGATGCATGCCCAGAGAAGAGGCACAGAAGATCCTATGACATTGCCATGGATCACAATACGGAGGACATTTCGGAGGTGAGCGAACAGCCACTAAGGTCCTCCAATGTGGGTTCTACTGGCCTACTCTCCATAGAGATGTCTGAGAGTTTGTGCATAACTATGACAGTTGCCAGAGAGCTGCTAACTTACCTCATGGTTATGCCATGCCTCAACAAGGGATCTTAGAGATTGAGTTATTTGATGTATGGGGTATTGACTTCATGGGTCCTTTCCCACCATCATACTCAAACACGTACATTCTGGTGGCAGTAGACTACGTATCTAAATGGGTAGAAGCAATTGCCACACCCACTAATGATACTAAGACAGTGCTGAAGTTCCTCCAGAAATATATCTTCAGCAGATTTGGTGTTTCCAGAGTACTAATCAGTGACGGGGGCACTCATTTCTGTAATAAACAACTTTACTCTGCTATGGTCCGATATGGAATTAGCCACAAAGTAGCAACTCCATATCATCCATAGACAAATGGGCAGGCTGAAGTCTCTAATAGAGAACTAAAAAGAATCCTAGAACAGACTGTAATTGTCCGTAGAAAGGATTGGGCAAAAAGCTTGGATGATGCTCTGTGGGCATACAGAACAGCATTCAAGACTCCTATAGGAACCTCTCCATACTAGCTTGTGTATGGCAAGGCCTGTCATCTGCCCGTAGAACTGGAACATAAGGCCTACTGGGCAACCAGATTCCTAAACCTAGATGCTAAGTTAGCTGGAGAGAAAAGATTGCTCCAGCTGAATGAGCTAGAGAAATTCAGACTCAATGCTTTTGAAAATGCAAAAATTTGTAAGGAAAAAGCAAAAAGGTGGCATGACAAGAAACTGTCATCTAGAGTCTTTGAGCCAGGATAAAAGGTTCTGCTGTTTAACTCTAGGCTCAGATTATTCTCCGGGAAATTAAAATCCCGGTGGAGGGGACCATATGTAGTTACAAGTGTGTCACCATATGGATATGTTGAGCTTCAGGATATTGACTCTGACAAAAAGTTCATTGTTATTGGACAGAGAATCAAACATTATCTTGAAAACAATTTTGAGCAAGAATGCTCAAAACTGAGACTAGAATAAAGCTCAGTCAATGTCCAGCTAAAGACAATAAAGAAGCGCTTATTGGGAGGCAATCCAATGTTCTTTAATTATATATATTTATTTTCCATTGTTATTTTATATTTTCTTTAGGTTGATGATCATGTGGAGTCACAAAAACAACTGAAAAAGCAATAACAGAATGAAAAATAGTATTAAAAATAGCACACCCTGGAGGAGAAGCTTACTGGCGTTTAAACGCCAGTAAGGGTAGCAGAATGGGCGTTAAACACCCAGTCTGGCACCATTCTGGGCATTTAACGCCAGAAATGGGCACCAGACTGGCGTTTAATGCTAGAAAGGGGCACATAGCTGGCGTTTAACGCCAGAATTGCACTCTAAGGGCGTTTTGCACGCCTAATTGGTGCAGGGATGAGAAATCCTTGACACCTCAGGATCTGTGTACCCCACAGGATTCCCACCAACCTTAACTCACTCTCTCTCACTTTTTCACACCTTTTCATAATACTCTTCCCCAAATAACCTCCACCAATCACCTCCGTTACTCCTCCAAAACCATCATACAACCCACCTACACCCACCCACTCAAATTCAAACCATCACTCCTTCCTTTTCCACATTATAACCACCTAAAACCCCCTTTGGCCGAACAATTCACACACCTCCATCTCTTCCATCTCTTCTTCTTCTCCTCCTTTCTTTATTCTTTTGCTCGAGGACGAGCAAACCTTTTAAGTTTGGTGTGGAAAAGCTCAGCTTTTTTGTTTTTCCATAACCATTTATGGCACCTAAGGCCGGAGAAACCTCTAGAAAGAGGAAAGGAAAGGCAATTGCTTCCACCTTCGAGTCATGGGAGATGGAGAGATTCATCTCAAAGGTCCATCAAGACCACTTCTATGAAGTTGTGGCCAAGACTCCTCATTGAAGAGGACAAGCCCATCACTAAGAAAAGGATGGAGCAAATAAGAGAGCCCACTCATGGACCTCAACAAGAGCAAGAGATATTGAGGAGCTCAAGCACTCCATAAGATCTTCAAGAGGAAGAAAAAGCTGCCATCACTAAGGTGGACCCGTTCTTTAATCTCCTTGCTCTTATTTTTCTGTTTTTCGAAAATTATGCTTTATGTTTATCTATGTTTGTATCTTTATTACATGATCATTAGTGTCTTAGTGTCTATGTCTTAAAGCTATGAATGTCCTATGAATCCATCACCTTTCTTAAAAAAAAAATGTTTTAATCACAAAAGAACAAGAAGTACATGATTTCGAATTCATCCTTGAAACTAGTTTAATTATTTTGATGTGGTGACAATACTTTTTGTTTTCTGAATGAATGCTTGAACAGTGCATATTTTTTGAATTTGTTGTTTATGAATGTTAAAATTGTTGGCTCTTGAAAGAATGATGAAAAAGGAGAAATGTTATTGATAATATGAAAAATCATAAAAATGATTCTTGAAGCAAGAAAAAGCAGTGAAAATCTTGCGGAAAAAAAAGAAGAAAAAAAAAGGGCAAAAAAAAAATAAAAGAAAAAGAAAGAAAAAGAAAAAGTAAGCAGAAAAAGCCAATAGCCCTTTAAACCAAAAGGCAAGGGTAATAAAAAGGATCCAAGGCTTTGAGCATCAGTGGATAGGAGGGCCCACAGGAATAAAATCCTGGCCTAAGCGGCTAAAGCAAGCTGTCCCTAACCATATGCTTGTAGCGTGAAGGTGTTAAGTAAAAACTTGAGACTGAGCGGTTAAAGTCATGGTCCAAAGCAAAAAGAGTGTGCTTAAGAGCTTTGGACACCTCTGAAAAGGTTCACCCAGTTATGTGTCTGTGGCATTTATGTATCCGGTGGTAATACTGGAAAACAAAATGCTTAGGGTCATGGCCAAGACTCATAAAGTAACTGTGTTCAAGAATCAATAATACTGAACTGGGAGAATCAATAACACTATCTAAATTCTTAGTTACTAAAGATGCCAATCATTCTAAACTTTAAGGAATAAAGTGAGATGCCAAAACGGTTCAGAGGCAAAAAGCTACTAGTCCCGCTCATCTAATTGGAGCTAAGTTTCATTGATAATTTGGAATTTATAGTATATTCTATTCTTTTTATCCTATTTGATTTTCAGTTGCTTGGAGACAAGCAACAATTTAAGTTTGGTGTTGTGATGAGCGGATAATTTATACGCTTTTTGGCATTGTTTTTAGTATGTTTTTAGTATATTTTAGTTAGTTTTTATCATGTTTTTAATAGTTTTTATTCAAAAATCACATTTCTGGACTTTACTATGAGTTTGTGTGTTTTTCTGTGATTTCAGGTATTTTCTAGCTGAAATTGAGGGACCTGAGCAAAAATCTGATTCAAAGGCTGAAAAAGGACTGCAGATGCTATTAGATTCTGACCTCCCTGCACTCGAAGTGAATTTTCTAGAGCTACAGAAGCCCAATTGGCGTGCTCTCAATTGCGTTGGAAAGTAGACATCCTGGGATTTCGAGAAATATATAATAGTTCTTACTTTGCTCGATATTTGATGGCCCAAACTGACGTTCCAAGTCAGCATAGAAATTCTGGCGTCAAAATGCCAGAACTGGCATGAAAGCTGGAGTTAAACGCCCAAACTGGCACAAAAGCTGGCGTTTAACTCCAAGAAAGGTCTCTACACGTGAAAGCTTTAATGCTTAGCCTATGCACCACCAAGTGGGCCCCGGAAGTGGATTTCTACACTAACTATTCTAGCTTACTCATTTTCTGTAACACTAGGTCACTAGTTTATTATAAAAACTACTTTTAGTGATTCATCTTGGACCTCATGATACTTTACACGTTTCATATTGTATTCTCTACGGCATGAGTCTCTAAACCCCATGGTTGGGGGTGAGGAGCTCTGCTGTGTCTTGATGGATTAATGCAATTATTTCTGTTTTCTATTCAATCTTGCTTGTTTCTATTCTAAGATATTCATTCGTACTTCAACTTGATGAATGTGATGATCCGTGACACTCATCACCATTCTCAACCTATGAACACGTGCCTGACAACCACCTCCATTTTACCTTAGATTGAGTGCATATCTCTTAGCCTCCTGGTTCAGATCAGAGTCTTCGTGGTATAAGCTAGAATCAATTGGCAGCATTCCTGAGATCCAGAACGTCTAAACCTTATCTGTGGTATTCTGGGTAGGATCTGGGATAGGATGACTGTGATGAGCTTCAAACTCACGAATGTTGGGCGTAGTGACAGACGCAAAAGGATCAATGGATCCTATTCCAGCATGAGTGAGAACCGACAGATGATTAGCCGTGTGGTGATAGCGCATTTGGACCGTTTTCACTGAGAGGATGGATGGTAGCCATTGACAACGGTGATCTACCAACATACAGCTTGCCAGGGAAGGAACCTTGCGTGTGTGAAGAAGACAGTAGGAATGTAGAGATTCAGAAGACAGAGCATCTCTGATAAACCCATAGTTTATGATATATTTTGTGCTTAATTTGAGTGATTTATTCAATACTTCACCCACTTATTCATATTAATTGCATGGTTTTACTTCTCCTTCCTTATTATGTGATGTATGTGAAATACATGTTTCCTATGCTTTAAAATTAATTATTTTTAATTACCTTTATTTCCATTCGATGCCGTGATTAGTGTGTTGAGTAGTTTCAGATCTTCTAAGGCAGGAATGACTTAAAGGATGGAAAAGGAAACATACAAAAATAGAAGAAAAGCACAAAACGGAGTCCTTGAAGAAACTAGCATCCACGCGATCGCATGGACAATGCGATCGCGTGCCAAGAGCAAAGAAGCAGCGACACGGCCGCATGACTGACGCGACCGCGCGACTTGAGCAAATCGCATACGATGTGGACGCGTGACCGACGCGACCGCGTGACAAGAAAAACTCCAGATGACGCGACCGCGTGACCCACGCGGACGCGTGACAGAGGCCACGCACCAGAAATTACAGGATACGCCCCTAGCGATTTCTGAAGCCCTTTTGGCCCAGATCCAAGTGCAGAAAACACAGATTGGAGGTTATAAAGTGGAGGAATGCATACATTAAAGGAGAGCTCGCCAATTTTTATTTTCCATGATTTAGATTTAGTTTTGAGAGAGGTTCTCTCCCCTCTCTTTAGGATTAGGATTTAGATTTAGGATTTTTATTCACTTTCAGGATTATCTCTTTTGATCAGGTTCAATATTCCTTTTATTTACTTTTGCAAGTCACTTTATGAATCGTTTCATGTTACAGATTACTCTTTTATTAATGTTATTTGAGGTATTTCAGTTTAATATTGATTTCTTTTATTTATGCTATTGTTGCTTTTACTCTGAAGACATTTTTATTCCAGTAGATTTACTTTCCCCCTTTTGGTTTTGGTTAAGAAATCAGTAACTCAGGAGTTGTCAAACTCAAACATGATTGATAATTGTTATCTTGTTAATTGAATTGAACTTCAATAATCCCAATCTTTTCTTAGGAAATAAATGGGATCCGAAGATCAAACCAATTAATCCCTTGACCTTCCTTTATATTAGTAAAGGCTAACGAAGTGGAATTACGATTCAATTATTATCATCATTGATAAGGATAGCCAGGATAGGACCTCTAATTTCTCATACCTTACCAAAAGTTTGCTTTATAGTTATTTATCTATTTTTAATTGCCATTTAATTTACTCGTCATTAAATTACTTGTTCCTCATTCTTGAAACCCCAATTCTACAATCTTCATAACCAATAATAAGAACATACTTCCCTGCAGTTCCTTGAGAAGACGACCCGAGGTTTAAATACTCGGTTATCAATTTTAAAAGGGGTTTATTACTTGTGACAACCAAAACGTTTGTACGAAGAGATTTTTGTTGGTTTAGAGACTATATCTACAACGCGACTGTTTTTATAAAATTCTTTACTGGCAAAAATCTTGTTCATGAAAATGGCGCCGTTGCCGGGGAACTGTTAACGTGTGCCTTATTATTGGTTATTGTACATATTTTTCTTTTACTTGTTTATTTATTTCTGTTTTTCCTTTTTAATTTTATTTGCTACTA
>NC_029785.2:95122850-95134940 GCF_000816755.2 Arachis ipaensis
GGAATCCAGAGCTGAGGAGAACTCCGTCAAGGACGTTACAGTTGATGCTAAGGAGGACAGTGCACAATCCCCAAGGCAAGTTGTTTATGAAGAACTAGACGGAATAACCCAGGACACAAATTCCCTTGATGATGATAGTCACAAGTCAAGCTTTCTTAGTAATGAACTTGCATCCGCAAGTGAATTCTCTGAGATCGAAGAATCTTCCCCAAATGAATACGAAGTTGATGCAGAGGTAGATTTCTCTCAACCTCCAATCTATGACTCGAGTGATGAGGAAGATATAGAAGACTTTGACCAGGACACAGATGCATTTGAAGATTCTTGCAAAGAAGTAGAGGAATTCACAGAAGAGCACAAGGGAGTAGAACTTACAGAACCACCAGAAATACCTACCCCAAGGCCATTACCGCCCAATACAAGCTTCAAGTGGGTACAATCCTTAACCTTTAACTTCACTTTTTCACTTGAATATGGTTTGCTTGAAACAGATGGTCAGCTTAGAGCTCTCTGCGGCTTTAAGAGTAAGAGGGAAATGGCTCGTGCTCAGAGCTGGTGCACAAGGTTCAATAAGGTTTCACTTTTCAACTTGAAGTGCACGGATTGGTATCAAGCTCAATTGAATGGATCTCGGAAAACGTTTGGTCACTATGGTGAGAATCTACTTTCTAAACCGCCCGGATTGAAAAATATGGATCAAGACGGAGGCGGATTTAAAAACAAGGCTTGGGATCATGGATTCTGTTCTGACATTCGTCACCCCGGGAGCCTGAGACTCTGTTTGAAGCTGCTCAGAAGCTTTACATGCCTAGTTTGGGACCCCGGAGGCTATTGGCATTCCAAGCATTGGTGGAGATTTATGGATGAATTTAAGCATAAGCCGCCATAGTAGGAAGCTCTTCCAATGTCCAACTTAAGGACTTTAACTAAAAGTGCTAGGTGGGAGACAACCCACCATGGTATGATCGTTCCTTTTGCAATTTTAATTTTTTTTAGTTTTGTTTGTTTCTGAATTTTATTTTATTTTATTGAACCTGGAATCATGCATAGCATTCACATTAAGCACTGCATTCTGCATATTGCATTCTGCATAAAAAAAGAGATTCGCGCGACCGCATCATCCATGCGATCGCGTCGAATGGCGTAAAACATTATCCACGCGACCGCATCATCCACGCGGCCACGTGACATGGAAATTGGCGTAAGGATCCAACGTCCAGAAAGTTGGGTTGGAATCGTGCGGCCATTGTGCGTTTCGCACAAATGACCCACGCGATCGCATGCCCCATGCGATCGCGTCACTTGCACACAACCAATCCCACGTGACCGCGTGAGCGACGCGATCGCGTCGCATGGATTGCACAAATCCCAAAAGGAGACAGAAAGTTGCGCTGAAACGACGCTGGAGTCGCGCGTTTAGCACAATTTCCAGCGACGCGATCTCTCACCCCCTACCCCATTACCCATCTCTTCTTTCCCTCCCTGCCTCTGACCTGCAGCACCACCGCCAACCACCGCCAGTTGCCACCGCCGTCATCCCCAGCAACCTTTCTGCCCCAACCTCCTTCTTTTGCCTACCAGGTTTCGACGAACGCCACCCCTCTATCCTTAGTCATTATTTCATTATTTTCTGTTTATGTTCCTGTTTAGGCTAGTTAGATATGCATGTTGTAGTGGATATTAGGATGTTAGGTAGCCTAGGATGTGGTTAGTGGATTTAGGTCTATTTATTTGCGCTGTTCATGTTTCTGTTTCATTATTTTCGCAATTCTGCTGTTGCTGTGATGATTGTAATGTTCATATGCTGTACTTTCTTGTTTCTTGCTGCTCTTTGCACTGAGTTTTCATGTTTCTGTTCCTTATATGTAATTGCAGCTTTAATTTTAATTCATATGAACTATTTGATTGCTGTTTATTTTCCGGGACATTCCAATTTTAGCCGGAATGCTGCACAAATTTCTGTAAAATATTTTCATTTATGTTTTGGGTTTGGCATTTTGAACTCTCTTTTCCTCTGCTTTAACCAAACCATTTCATGAATGCCAGGGCATGCTTTCTATCCTTTTTGATTTCCTGGTTCATAAACTGCATTTGTGATGTTTTGATTCCAATTTTTGCTTTCTCTATATCTATTTGAATCAACATCAACCTGTTTTCCTTGGGAAATTCACAGATATGTTTAGTTATGAGTTACTTATAGTTCCTACCTGTGAATACTTATTACTTGGAATATTTTCATTATGCCACTTACTTTAACCCACTTTCTACTGACTCACTAATGTTAACTTCCTAAACTCTTTTTCACTCCTAACCAAATTAACCTTTTATAATCTTTCTTCTGGTTTTCACTTTATTTTAACCTTCTAACTCTAGCATAATGTTAATTTTTCTATTTAACATGAATTCAATTACATTTTGGATTGTGCATTCTTCTTTTCATACTTTTAACTCCTATACAATCCTTAGTGCACATTTACTTAACTCATTTACCTCACTCTAATTCTCCTTTGCCACTTTGTATTTCTTTCGACTATTTGCCTATTTGTTTTTCTATTTTTATTATATCCTGGTTTTCTGTTTTTCAGGATGTCTGACTCCCAGATAAAGGTAAAAGGAAAGGCTACCACTGGCAAATGTAAAAGAGGAGATTCATCTATGTCCATCATAGATCTAATGCATGATGCATCCTGGCGGGAGAAACACTTTACCTCGCAGGAGAAGGCTGACCAACTGCTTCCTGCCACTGATCCAATAAAATTTGCAAACCGATACTGTGAGCTGAAGTATCTGGTGTTTGCTACATCCAGGAACCTATACCTGGAGAGAACTCTGAAGGTCCCAGAAGAATTCCAGCAGTACACCTCTGACCAAATCAAACAAAGAGGCTGGTTCTTCCTGGAGAGACCTCTGACTGAGGTCAATGCATCTTGGGTCAGGGAATTCTACTGCAATTACTTCAAAACCTCCCTAGATGCAGTGAACCTCAGAGGAAAGCAGATTCTGGTTACTGAGGAGGCAATTGAAGATATTCTGAAGCTTCTGCCTAAATCTGATCAGCTAGACGGTTATTAGAAAGCTGAGGAGGATATGCGCTATATGCGATTTGACTGGGATGCAGTCAAGGCGAGGATCGCCCTTGACCCGACAGTTCCTTGGATCATGAGTCAGAACACTACCTTGCCCAAGGGAATCAAGCGGACATACTTGAATGATGAGGCTCGGCTTTGGCATCAAATACTTAGAAACTTCATTATGCCGAGTACTCACGAGACTGAGATACCAGCCGCTATGATCACCCTCCTATGGTGTGTGATGGAGGGTAAGGACCTGTACTTGCCACGCTTTATCCGGTACTATATGGCCAAGGTCCACGTCTAAGGCACTCTCCCCTTTCTCTATTTGGTTACCCAGCTGGGCCGTCGAGCTGACGTGCCTTGGGAGGATGCTGATGAGAGGCCACCTGCTGCAGAATGCAAGAAGATTATCCCGCACAGCAGGAACTTTCTGGCCTTGGGTTACAGACCTCTAGCCCTCCCTGGTGACACTGCCACACCATCTGCCGGCCCCTCTTCCTCTACCGCTACACCTTCCACCACCACTGCACCTCCACCTGCCCTAGAGCCCATCTATCATCTAGTGCACCGCCTGTTTCGACGGCTTGACCAGATGGAGCGTCGCAACAAGCGACGCTATGAGCACCTGAAGCTGATGATATGCTCTGGCGACATCCCCTCCGAGCTTGACACACCATCCGAGGCATCTGAGAAGGAGGCGGATGATCCCGAGGCTGAGACCCATCCCTAGGGAGAGACAGAGCAGGCAGGCACAGCGTAGGTTGCACCACAGGCAGAGATCCCACATCAGATCTAGGCTGCAGATCCTGAGCTTCCTATCCAGTCAGTACCTCCTCTACACCAGCCAGATCCTCAGCCCACCATCACAGAGACTCCAGCTACCATCCTTTCTAGTGATGACACCCCTTCACACCCTGCTTGATTGAGCATCAAAGATGATGCTTCATTTTAAGTGTGGGGAGGTTGCCATCTCTGGCGTATTATTTTGGTGAACCACTACAAATCCTTTTTCATTTATTTTGGATATTTTTCTGTATTTTTCTCTCTATTTTTATTTTTATTTTCTGAGTATTTATACATTGCTACTTTTATGTATTTATACTCTATTTCTGCATTTTGCATCTTTAGCTCATATTTTAGTTATTTAGTTTAGTTTGCAATTCTAACTTATTAGTGGATTAATTAGTATAGTTTACCCTTTTTAGCATAAGATAGCTTAGTTTAAATTGGAAAATATAAAAAGGAAGTAAGCTAGGAACTTGAACATAACAGAATCAAATCCATGAACCTTGTATATGTAGCGTTACATCATGTAGTTAAACTAACAACATTTCATCAAGGAGAAACATTAAAACCTTAAAGGCCACCCTAAATAATTTTTTTATGAGAATAATGGGAATTTTTAACTAAACCTGCATAACATATATGAATGATATATGATGTTTGAGTTAGAGAACACACAGCCTGTGAGCCTTGATCTTAATTGTATGGTTGCATTCAAACCATAATTTCATCCTTGTGTGTTTCGCTTCTTTTTATTCTGATGTTCTTTACTTTGTTTTAATCTATATGTCCAGTTGTAGAATATAGATACATACCAAGAAAGTGATTGAGGCCATTATTTGATTTTAACCCACTTGTCCCAAAAATAGCCTACCTTTTACATCACCTTTGTTAGCCCCCTTGAGCCTTTAAATTCCCCCCTTTTTTTAATAACCACATTACTAGCCTTAAGCAGAAAAACAAAATAAAAATCTCAAGTTGAATCCTTGGTTAGCTTAAGATAGAAATTGTTTATTGTTTAAGTGTGGGAAAACCTATTGGGAACATAGATGATAAAAAGAAAGGGTAGGAAGTTGAAAGAAATAAAATTAATCAAAATAAAATTTTTGGAAAACATGCTCATGTGAGATTAAAATAATTAAATTATCATGTGCATTAAAAAAAATAATAAATAATAAAAAATATTTATTATAATATTTTAATTTTCAGCATTTGAATAAAGGGGATACAAAAGAATTCCCCAAAATGCAAAATAAAAACAATGCATATGGGATAAAAATAAAGATCAAGACATGAGCATATAACATCAAAAGTGAAAAAAAAAAGGAAAAAGAGGTGAAGAAGCTCTAATTTAGAAAGTATGTATGTTAGGTAAAATCTTAGACTAATCAAGGATTCACTTAATTAGCTCACTTAACCTTATACATATACCATTACCTTTACCTTGGCCCCATTACAACCTTACTTAAGACCTCATGATTTTTGGTATGAAACCTTACCTTACTCTTTACCTTGGATTTAGCATGAGGACATGCTATTGTTTAAGTGTGGGGAGGTTGATAAACCCATATTTTATGATATATTTTGTGCTTAATTTGAGTGATTTATTCAATCCTTCACCCACTTATTCATATTAATTGCATGATTTTACTTCTCCTTCCTTATTATGTGATGTATGTGAAAAATATGTTTCCTATGCTTTAAAATTAATTATTTTTAATTACCTTTATTTCCATTCGATGCCGTGATTAGTGTGTTGAGTAGTTTCAGATCTTCTAAGGCAGGAATGACTTAAAGGATGGAAAAAGAAACATACAAAAATAGAAGGAAAGCACAAAACGGAGTCCTTGAAGAAACTGGCATCCACGCGATCGCATGGACGACGCGATCGCGTGCCAAGAGCAAAGAAGCAGCGACGCGGCCGCATGACTGACGCAACTGCGCGACTTGAGCAAATCGCATACGATGCGGACGCGTAACCGACGCGACCGCGTGACAAGAAAAACTCCAGATGACGCGACCGCGTGACCCACGCGGACGCGTGATAGAGGCCACGCACTAGAAATTACAGGATACGCCCCCAGCGATTTCTGAAGCCCTTTTGGCCCAGATCCAAGTGCAGAAAACACAGATTGGAGGTTATAAAGTGGAGGAATGCATACATTAAAGGAGAGCTCACCAATTTTTATTTTCCATGATTTAGATTTAGTTTTGAGAGAGGTTCTCTCCTCTCTCTTTAGGATTAGGATTTAGATTTAGGATTTTTATTCACTTTCAGGATTTTCTCTTTTGATCAGGTTTAATATTCTTTTTATTTACTTTTGCAAGTCACTTTATGAATCCTTTCATGTTATAGATTACTCTTTTATTAATGTTATTTGAGGTATTTCAGTTTAATATTGATTTCTTTTATTTATGCTATTGTTGCTTTTACTCTGAAGACATTTTTAT
The DNA here is from genome assembly GCF_000816755.2 of Arachis ipaensis. Lineage (NCBI taxonomy): Eukaryota > Viridiplantae > Streptophyta > Magnoliopsida > Fabales > Fabaceae > Arachis > Arachis ipaensis. The sequence goes on from NC_029785.2 coordinate 95,129,159, forward strand.
TCCAGTAGATTTACTTTCCCCCTTTTGGTTTTGGTTAAGAAATCAGTAACTCAGGAGTTGTCAAACTCAAACATGATTGATAATTGTTATCTTGTTAATTGAATTGAACTTCAATAATCCCAATCTTTTCTTAGGAAATAAATAGGATCCGAAGATCAAACCAATTAATCCCTTGACCTTCCTTTATATTAGTAAAGGCTAACGAAGTGGAATTATCATTCAATTATTATCATCATTGATAAGGATAGCCAGGATAGGACCTCTAATTTCTCATACCTTACCAAAAGTTTGCTTTACAGTTATTTATCTATTTTTAATTGCCATTTAATTTACTCGTCGTTAAATTACTTGTTCCTCATTCTTGAAACCCCAATTCTACAATCTTCATAACCAATAATAAGAACATACTTCCCTGCAGTTCCTTGAGAAGACGACCCGAGGTTTAAATACTCGGTTATCAATTTTAAAAGGGGTTTGTTACTTGTGACAACCAAAACATTTGTACGAAGAGATTTTTGTTGGTTTAGAGACTATATCTACAATGCGACTATTTTTATAAAATTCTTTACTGGCAAAAATCTTGTTCGTCAATCTCCAAAACCTCAACCTGTTCTCCATTACTGCATAACAAGTATTTATTTCATGTTCGTTTACTATTTACAATTAAATCTGAGAATTATTGATATCCTGACTAAGAGTTACAAGATAACCATAGCTTGCTTCAAGCCGACAATCTCCATGGGATCGACCCTTACTCACGTAAGGTATTACTTGGACGACCCAGTGCACTTGCTGGTTAGTTGTGCGGAGTTACAAAAGTGTGATTGTAATTTCGTGCACCACAGCGCATTTGGACCATTTTCCCTGAGAGGACGGACGGTAGCCATTGACAACGGTGATCCCCCAACATACAGCTTGCCATGGAAAGGAGTATGAATGATTGAATGAAGACAGTAGGAAAGCAAAGATTCAGAAGGAACAAAGCATCTCCATATGCTTATCTGAAATCCCACCAATGAATTACATAAGTATTTCTATATTTATTTTATATTTTATTTATATTTTAATTATCAAAACCTCATAACCATTTGAATCTACCTGACTGAGATTTACAAGATGACCATAGCTTGCTTCAAGCCAACATTCTACGTGGGATCGACCCTTACTCACGTAAGGTTTATTACTTGGACGACCCAGTGCACTTGCTGGTTAGTTGTGTGGAGTTGTGAAAAAAGAATTGAGATTATGAAAGTGCGTACCAAGTTTTTGGCGCCGTTGAGATCATAATTTTGTGCACCAAAAAGGCAGTAAGAACTAAGGCTATTTCCTTTCTTTTTTATTATATGCATGTGTCTCATTTTATTCTATCTTATATAATGCAATTAATTTGTCAAGTACATATCATTACTTGTCCATCACAACCCACAAATAATTGTTCTTGCTCTTGAATGTGAGTAAGGAATCATGTGCTAAAAAAAAAAACAAGGATTGATCTTAAAGAGCATGTATGTGAGTTTAGAAGGTGATGAGCGAATATTTTATACGCTTTTTGGCATCATTTTCATGTAGTTTTTAGTATGTTTTATTTCAGTTTTTTGAGTTTTCATAGGTTTTAGTGTAAAATTCACATTTTTGGATTCTACTTTGAGTTTGTGTGTTCTTGTACAATTTTAGGTATTTTCTGGCTGAAATTGAGGAGCTGGAGCAAAAGTCTGATTCAGAGGCAGAGAAAGTGCTGCAGATACTATCCAGATTTGACCTCCTTGCACTCGAAAGAGCTTTTTTGGAGCTACAGAAGTTCAAATGGAGAATTCTTAACGGCTATGGAAAGCTAAAATCCAAGGCTTTCCATAAATATATAATACTTCATACTTTGTTTCAGAATTGAAGGCCCAAAACTGGCATTCAGCGCAAGCCTCCTGCCTTGTTCTGGTGTCCAACGCCCACAAGGGAGTAGCCAGCATTCCAATGCCCAAGAAGGACTCCTAGCTAGCGTTTAATGCCCTAGAGGCCTCCTATCACGTGGATCTCATTCAAGCTCAGCCCAAACACTCACCAAGTAGGCCCTAGAAGTGGATTTTAGCAATAAAAGACTGTTTTACCCTTCTTATGTAATCCTTAGTCATTAGATTAGTATATATAGAACAATGATCACCCTTGTTCATAACTTTATGCCATATTTTCAAATTCCACATAATATTTTCTATCAATATGAGTTTCTAAATCTCCTAGGTTGAGGGGAGGAGCTCTGCTGAGTTTTATGGATTAATAAAGTACTACTGTTCTATCTCAATACGTGTTTGATTTTCTATTTTAAGATGTATATCCGCTCTTCATTATTATGAATGCGTTGAACTGGCACAAGGTTATTGGTAGCACGAATCCCTACACCTTTGTACAGCTATACCAGCAAGTGCACTGGGTCGTCCAAGTAATACCTGAGCGAGTCACGGTCGATCCCACGAGGATTGTTGGTCTAAAGCAAGCTATGGTTATCTTGCAAGTCTTAGTCAGGCAGATCAGAAGGTTGTTGGATTTGTGAGATCTAAAACTATGAAGATATATAACTAACAAAATACTTTCTGTATTAGAAAGAAATCAGTAATAGGAATATGAGAGAAGGGTATAAGGTATTTTGTCAAAGAAATCAGTAAAAGGGTTATAATTGAGGATTTGAGTTGCTTAGCCTTTCTGAATTAACTCTGGTATTACTGTCTCTTTTGCTTGTGAGTGATCTCTTCAATACCAGGCTGTAAGTGATTGGCGCCTTTATTGAGAGGTCGTCAATACTCCTCTGGATCTGAACCCCAGCGTTAGTGAGGATCCATCTCTGCTTGAGGGTGAATTGCGTATAGTCTATTCTCCTTAATGATCCTACTCAAAATTCCACAGATAAGGTTGAATATTCCGGATCGGCCTTTTAATTCGAAACAAAGTATAAGCTATTATAAATTTCCTGAATGCTTTGGAAGTTAGCTTTCCATAGCCATTGAGAACGCTCCATTTGGACTTCTGTAGCTCCAGAAAAGCTCTTCTGAGTGCAAGGAGGTTAGATCTCTTCCGAGTGCAAGGAGGTCAGATCTGGACAGCATCTGCAGTGCTTTCTTTGTCTCTGGATCAGACTTCTACTCCTGCTCCTCAAACTCAGCTAGAAAATACCTAAAATGGTACAACAATACACAAACTCAAAGTAGAATCCAAAAATGTGAATTTAACACTAAAACCTGTAAAAACTTAATAAAAATTAAATAAAACATGCCAAAAACTATGTGAAAACTATGCCAAAAAGCGTATAAAATATCCGCTCATCATAACATCAAACTTAAACTGTTGCTTATCCCCAAGAAACTAAAAATAAAATAGGATAAAAATAAGATTAAGATGCAATAAATTTTAAAATTTCCAGTGAAGCTCAGTTTCAATTAGATGAACGGACTTAGTAGCTTTTGCTTCTGAATAATTTTGGCATCTCACTATCCATTGAAATTCAGAATGGTTGGTCTCTTTTTGGAACTTAGAATCCAGATAATATTATTGACTCTCCTAGTTTAGTTCTTTTTTATTCTTGAACACAGCTTTCAGAGTCTTGGTCATGACCCTAATCACTTTGTTTTCCAGTATTACCACCGGATACATACATGCCACAGACACTAACTGGGTGAACCTTTTCAGATTGTGATTCAGCTTTGCTAGAATCCCCAGATAGAGGTGTCCAGAGTTCTTAAGCACACTCTTTTTGCTTTGGACCACGAATTTAATCGCTTAGTCTCAAGGTTTTCACTTGACACCTTCACGCCACAAGCACATGGTTAGGGACAGCTTGGTTGAGCCGCTTAGGCCAGGATTTTATTCCTTTAGGCCCTCCTAATCACTGATGCTCAAAGCCTTGGATCTTTTTACTCTTGTCTTTTGGTTTAAAGAGCTACTGGCTTTTTGCTCTTGCCTTTTGGTTTAAAGAGCTATTGCCTTTTTCTACTTCTTTTGCTTTTTTTGCTGCTTTTTCTTGCTTCAAGAATCAATTTTATGGATTTTTCAGATTATCAATAACACTTTTCCTTTTTCATCATCCTTCCAAGAGCCAACATCCTATAATTCTAATTTCAAATATGCACTGTTTATTTATACATTCAGAAAACTAAAGCAATGCCACCACATCAAAATAATTGACTATTCTTCACTGTAAAAAGCGAAAATTCATGTATTTTTAATTCTTCTAAAAAAATTTACTATTTTATTCATGTTTAATGATGATAAGAGGAATAATTTATAGCTAATTAGAAAAATAAAATTAATTACTACTAATGCTTATTTTAATTCTAAAAATTAAAAGACAAAATAAATAAAAGCTTAATTACCACTAGTGATCATGTAAACCTAAATATGAGACATGGGAATTAAAATAACAGAAATATGAAAAACAGGAATTAGAACAGCCACAGAAGTGAAACTCAACAACCTTCAACTTGAGGGATGTTGGGTTCTTCAAGTTGTGGGATGCATGGCTCTTCAACTTAAGGGGTACTGGGCTCTTCATGGGAGAGCTTCTGGTGCTTCAGATCCTTCAGCTCACGCCCTTGCTTCTCCTGTTCTTTGATCAGTTTGCAAACCATGCTAGTCTGATCTTTCTGCTCCTCTCTGAGCCGATCTAAAGTGCTTTGCAAGTGTATTACAGACGCCTTTAGCTGGTCCCAATACTCCATTGGAGGGATCTCTTGGGAAGGCTTAGGTGCCTTCCTTTTGAGGTTATCATCTCTATCTTGGAGCTCTCCATCACCCGCTTGGTGATTGGGTTTTTCACTGGAATAAAGTTGTCCACTTGGATCAGAACCTTAGCCTCTTGGCATAGGCGAAAGATGAGATTTGGATAAGCTAGCATGGCATTAGTAGACACCTTGTTTGCCAGCTTATAAATCTCATGGGGAATTATTTGGTGGACTTCCACCTCATTCCCATCATGATGCAGTGAATCATCACAGCTCTTGGAATATTGACTTCAGAACGGTTACTTGTGGGGAGTATAGAACGCCCAATGAAGTTTAGCCAACCTCTAGCGATTGGATTAAGGTTCACCCTTTTCAGCTGGCATGGCAGCCCTTTTGTATTCTCAATCTATTGAGTTCCAGGTAGGCAGATGTCATCTAGGACTTGATCCAACTTTTGGTTGGCTACAACCCTTCTGTTGTAGGATTTAGGGTCATCCCTCTGCAGGGGTAATTCGAAGATCTCTCTCACCCTGTCTAGGTGAAAATACATGATCTTTCCCCTGACCATGGTGCGAAAAGTATGGAAGGATGTTCCATCTTTCTTTTGCTTATCTGTCATCCACAGATTTGCATAGAATTCTCGGATCATGTTGTATCCAACATTTAATTCGGGATTACTTAGAATTTCCCAGCCTCTCCTTCGAATCTGCTCTTGGATCTCCGGGTGTTCTTCTTCTCCAAGGTTGAATCCCACTTCAAGGATTACTGGCCTTTTACTCATTATCTTATGATAATGTTTTTCATATTGTTTGGTAAAGAATCAAATAGGTTTGAAAACAACTGTTGAGTTGCCTTCTTTCTTGTTCTTTGCGGTGGTCTTACCACTTTTTGGAGCCATGCGATTGAATTTTTATGAGAGAACAGGGCTCCTGCCATACCAAACTTAAAAATTTTCTCGTCCTCGAGCAAAGAGTAAGAAAGGAAGAAGAAGAAAAGAGAATAGAAGAAGAAAAAGAGGAGAGAATTCGAATGAGAGGTGGTGAGTGAGGGGGAGGGTCACGGACATGCATATGTATATG
>NC_029785.2:95135014-95148726 GCF_000816755.2 Arachis ipaensis
GGAGGGGGGTGGGTCTTTTTCGAAAATAATTATAATGGAAACATAAATATTTTTTTTTGAAAAAGATAGAAAAAGATAAGTTGTTAAACTTGAAAGATAATAAAAGATTTAAAAAGATAGAAAAGGCATTAAAGATAAGATAAGAAGTCTGAAAAAGATTTGAAAGTTTAATAAAAGATATGAACAAGATAAGAAAAGATTTTGAAAGATTTTGAAAACAAGTTGCAAAAGATATGAAATTTTGAAAAGGATTTAAAAATTTTGAAAAAAAATGTTTTAATTTTGAAATTAAATTGAAATTGAGGTATTTGAACAAGAATTGATTTAAAAATCAAAGAGTTTTTGAAATTGAATTGAAAAAGATGTGCTGAATCAAGAGAATATTGAAAATTTTGAAGTTACCTCCATGCTGCCTTGCTGGCATTTAAACACCCAGAATGCTGGCATTCTGGCGTTTAACGCCAGAGTAGTTCTCCTTCTTGGGCATTAAACGCCCAGCTAGGGCTTACTGGCTAGCGTTTACGCCAGGTATGTGCCGCTTCTTGGGTGTTAAACGCCCAACCAGGGCCTCCTGGCTGGCGTTTATTGCCAGTCTTGCTGTCTCTAGGGGCGTTTGAACGCCCAATTGCCTTCCCTTTCTGGCGTTTAATGCCAGAAAGATCCTTACTCTAGGGTATTCTATTTGTTGTTCTGCATCATTCTGTCTCTGTTTAAGCACTGTACATGATCACTAAAAATTAACTTAAAACATAATGAAAAACTAATTGAAAGGAAAACTAATTAAAATAGAAACAACTAGAAAATTAATAAAGTATGAGTGATTATTGGGTTGCCTCCCAACAAGCACTTTTTTAATGACTTTAGCTGGACTTCACTGTATTTAACTTAATAGCAGTGTTGAGCCTCCTGGCTCAATTTGACCCCCTGTCCATTGACAGTGAACCTTGTATCAGGATCCTTACCTTAAAGTTCTATGTGCCCATAAGGGGATACTCTAGTAATCACATAGGGTCCTTTCCAATGGGATTTGAGTTTCCCAGGAAAGAATTTGAGTTTTGAGTTGAAGAGCAGGACCTTCTGTCCTGGTTCAAAGACTCTGGAAGCTATCCTCCTGTCATGCCACCTCTTTGCCTTTTCCTTATAGATATTTGCATTTTCAAAAGCTGCTAAGCAGAATTCATCTAACTCATTTAGTTGGAGCATCCATTTTTCTCCTACTACTTTAGCATCAATGTTGAGGAATCTAGTGGCCCAATAGGCCTTGTGTTCTAGTTCCATTGGCAAATGATAGGACTTTCCATATACCAGCTGGTATGGTAAAGTTCCAATGGGGGTTTTGAAAGCTGTTCTGTATGCCCACAGAGCATCGTCAAGCTTTCTAGCCCAATCCTTTCTAGAGGTACAAACTGTCCTCTCTAGGATTCACTTTAGTTCTCTATTTGAGACTTCAGCTTGCCCATTTGTTTGGGGATGATACGGTGTTGCTACTTTATGGCGAACTCCGAAACGGCTTAAGATAGAATCTAGCTGTCTATTGCAGAAATGAGTACCTCCATTACTAATGAGTGTCCTAGGGACATCAAATCTGATAAAGATGTTCTTTTGGAGGAACTTTTTTACTACTCTGGTGTCATTAGTAGGTGTTGCTATTTACTTCAACCCACTTAGACACATAATCTACTGTCACAAGGATGTAGGTGTTTGAGTATGAAGGCAGGAAGGGTCCCATAAAATCTATGCCCCATACGTCAAACAACTCAATCTCTAGGATTCCTTGCTGAGGCATGATGTGACCATGAGGAAGATTGCCAGCCCTTTGACAACTATCACAGTTACGGATGAACTCTCTAGAATCCTTAAAGAGAGTAGGCCAATAAAAGCCACTTTGGAAAACTTTAGCGGCTGTCCGCACACCTCCAAAGTGTCCTCCATAGTTAGAGCCATGGCAATGCTATAGAATTCTCTGTGCCTCTTCATCAGACACATAGCGTCGGATTATTCCATTCGAGTATCTCTTAAAGAGATATGGCTCATCCCATAGGTAATATTTTGCATCATGCATGAGTTTTTGGGCTTGCTGCCTGGTAAACTCTTTGGGAATAAACTATATAGCCTTGTAGTTTGCAATGTCTGCAAACCAAGATACTATCTGGATGGCATAGAGTTGCTCATCTGAAAAAGATTCGGGTATGTCAGTAGAGGGAGAAGAAGTCCCTGCTTCTGGCTCAATCTGGGAAAAGTGAGCAGCCACCTGATTTTCTGTCCCTTTTCTATCTCTAATTTCTATGTCAAACTTTTGTAGGAGTAATACCCATCTTATAAGTCTGGGTTTAGAATCCCGCTTAGTGAGTAGATATTTTAGAGCAGCATAGTCAGTATAAATAATGACCTTAGACCCTACTAGGTAGGATCTGAACTTGTCACTGGCATAAACCACTGCAAGTAGCCCCTTTTTTGTAGTAGTGTAGTTTTTCTGCGCATCATTTAATACGCGACTAGCATAATAAATGACATGCAGAAGCTTGTCATGTCTCTGCCCCAGTACTGCACCAATTGCATGATCACTGGCATCACACATTAGCTCAAATGGTAGGTCCAAGTTGGGTGCAGAGATGATAGGAGCAGTGACAAGCTTGGCTTTCAGAGTTTCAAAGGCATGCTGGCAGTCTTGGTCAAGGATGAATGGAACATCAGTGGCGAAGAGATTATACAGGGGTTTTGCGATTTTAGTGAAATCTTTTGTGAACCGCCTGTAAAATTCTGCATGTCCTAGGAAGCTTCTGATTGCCTTGACATTAGTAGGTGGAGGCAAGCGTTCTATCACTTCCACCTTTAGCCTGATCCACCTCTATCCCCTTATTTGAGATCCGATGTCCAAGAACAATGCCTTCATGTACCATGAAGTGGTATTTTTCCCAGTTTAGAACTACGTTTGTCTCTTGGCATCTTTGCAGAACTCAGGTTAGATGATCAAGACAGGAGTCAAATGAGTCTCCGAAAATAGAGAAGTGATGAGCGGATAATTTATACGCTTTTTGGCATTGCTTTTAGTATATTTTAGTTAGTTTTTATTATGTTTTTATTAGTTTTTATTTAAAAATCATATTTCTGGACTTTACTATGAGTTTGTGTGTTTTTCTATGATTTCAGGTATTTTCTGGCTGAAATTGAGGGACCTGAGCAAAAATCTGATTCAGAGGCTGAAAAAGGACTGCAGATGCTGTTGGATTCTGACCTCCCTACACTTAAAGTGGATTTTATGGAGCTACAGAAGCCCAATTGGCGCGCTCTCAATTGAGTTGAAAAGTAGACATCCTGGGCTTTCCAGCAATATATAATAGTTCATACTTTGCCAGAGATTTGATGGCCCAAACTGGCGTTTCAAGTCAGCATAGAAATTCTGGCGTCAAAACGCCAGAACTCGCATAAAAGCTGGAGTTAAACGCCCAAACTGGCACAAAAGCTGGCGTTTAACTCCAAGAAAAGTCTCTACACGTGAAAGCTTCAACTCTCAGCCCAAGCGCACACCAAGTGGGCCCGGAAGTGGATTCTGCATCATTTACTCATTTCTGTAAACCCTAGGTTACTAGTTTTCTACAAATAGGACCTTTTGCTATTGTATTTAGACACTTGATCATACTTTTCATCTGGGAACTTGTATGTTCACACCTTGGGAGGCTGGCCATTTGGCCATGCCTAGACCTTTTGTTCTTATGTATTTTCAACAGTAGAGTTTCTACACACCATAGATTAATGTGTGGAGCTCTGATAAACCACTATTTTATGGTTTATCTTGTGCTCAATTGAGTGGTTTTTATCAACTCTTTACCCACTTATTCATACTATTTGCATGATTTTACATTTGCCTTCCTAATTATGTGCTTTGATTGAAAACATGCTTCTTTGATCTTATATTTGCTTATTATTAATGCTCTCTTATTACTATGAGATGCCTTGATATGTGTGTTAAGTGTTTTCAGATATTATAAGGCAGGGATGGCTTGGAGGATGGGAAGAAAGCATGCAAAAGTGGAAGGAATGCAAGAAGTTGGAGAAATTGCTAAGCTGTCCAGCCTGACCTCTCTGCACTCAAACGGCTATAACTTTAGCTACAGAGGTCCAAACGACGCGGTTCTAGTTGCGTTGGAAAGCTAACGTCCGGAGCTTCGATTTGATATATAATATGTTATAGTTTCCCTGACGCTAGGCGACGCGACTGCGTGATCCATGCGGCCGCGTCGTAATGACGGAAATCCAGCGTGGCAAAATTCGAACCCAGCGAATTCTGGACTGTTTTTGACCCAGTTTGCGGCCCAGAAAACACAGATTAGAGGTGATAAAGTGGGAGACTGCATCCATTCATAGAGAGGCTCTCATATTCACAATTTTAGGAGTAGATGTAGTTTTTAGAGAGAGAGGTTCTCTCCTCTCTCTTAGGATTAGGATTTAGGACTTCTCTTAGTTTTAGGAGTGACTCTCAATCCCAGGTTCTTTATTTTATTTATTTTTCCATGCATGTCTATGTCAAATTTAAGTTTTTTTTGTTAATGCAATTTGAGGTATTTCAGTTTAATATTGCTTTCTTTTATTTACATGATTATTGCTTCCCATCTGAAGGCATTTTTATTCCAGTAGATTTACTTTTCCCCTTTTGGTTTTGGTTAAGAAATCAGTAACTCAGGAGTTATCCAACTCAACAGCATAATTGTTAATTGTTATCTTGCCAATTGAACTGAGCTTCAATAATCCCAATCTTTTCTTAGGAATTAACCAGGATTTGAAGATCAAACTAATTAGTCACTTGACCTTCCTCTGCTTTAAGTAAGGATTAACTAAGTGAAATTAAGATTCAATTTTCATTATCATTGATAAGGATAAGTTGGTCTGGACTTCCAATTTCTTATACCTTGCCAAGAGATTTTATTATTATTATTTTATTTTACTTGTCATATAACATATTCCCACCTTACTTCTAAAACCCCTAATTTACAATCTTCATAACCAATAATAAGAACATACTTCCCTGCAATTCCTTGAGAAGACGACCCGAGGTTTGAATACTCGGTTATCAATTTAAAAGGGGTTTGTTACTTGTGACAACCACAACTTTTGTAAGAAAGGTTGATTGCTTGGTTTAGTAACTATACTTACAACGAGAGTTTTTATAACCTCTAAACCATCAATCTTCAGTTCTTCAAGCTCTGCTGTTCCTCATAAATTTATGCAAATTACTATTGTTTTTCTATTCAATTCAATCATATTTCTTCTCTAAGATATACACTCGTTCTTCAATCTGATGAAGGTGATGGTCCGTGACACTCATCATCATTCTCACCTATGAACACGTGCCTGACAACCACCTCTGTTCTACTTGCAATAGCTTGAATGTGTATCTCTTGGGTTTCTAATCTAAGATTAGAACCTTCGTGGTATAGGCTAGAATTATTGGCGGCCATTCCTGAGATCCGGAAAGTCTAGACCTTGCCTGTGGTATTCCGAGTAGGATCTAGGAAGGGATGACTGTGACGAGCTTCAAACTCGCGAGTGTTGGGTGATGCCAGGGCATTTTGGCCAGTTTCAATGACATTTTCTTTATGGTTTTAGGATAGTTTCATGCACTTTCTTAGGAAATAAGCAAGTTTTGGGTTGGCAGCTGGCCACGTTAAGAGTCACGTTAACTCAGTTAACGTGAACTCTAACGTGGATGAGGAAGATCATGCCAACGTTAGTGACACTCACCTTTGTCACTAATGTTGGACTAAGCTCATATTGGCCACGTTAAGAGCCACGTTAACCTAGTTAACGTGGACTCTAACGTAGAGGAAGCAAGGAGTCACCAACGTTAGTGACACTCACCTTTGTCACTAACGTTGTACTAAGCCACTTTGAGCCACGTTAGTTGCCACGTTAACTCAGTTAACGTGGAAGCTAACGTGGAGGAGAGAATGATGAGCCAACGTTAGTGACACTCACCTTTGTCACTAACATTGGGGATGGCTACCAATACCACGTTAGAGGCCACGTTAACGCAATTAATGTGAACTCTAACGTAGGAAAGGGGCGTTTTGGAGCGTTAGTGACAAAGGTAAGTGTCACTAACGCTCTCGAGGCTAAAGTGTGCTCACGTTAAGAGCCATGTTAGTTATACTAACGTGAACTCTAACGTGAGAAAGGGGGGACTCTCAACATTATTAAAAAAGGTAAACCCCAATAACGTGTGCGAAGGACCAAGAGGCAACGTTAGTGATCACGTTGGGGCCACTAACGTTGAAGTTAACGTGGACCATTCTTGGGTTAGGAACGTTAGTGAAAAAGGTGATTGTCACTAACGTTCTCGAACCCACACTTTCACTTAACGTTAACGCCACTAACGTCCTAAGCTAAAGTCCATGCCTACCTCATACTCTCTCTCTGCAAGTAAAGCTAAGCCCACTAAAGATGATAACTGCCTCAACTCAAGATCCAAAGGCCCATATCTAAGACTTGAAGAAGAAACTAGAAGATCAGAAGAATAGTATAAATAGGGAGAACTTTGAACTAGAAAGAGCTTTTGGGCACTATTAGGATTACTCTCTGTATTTTTACTTTCTCTGTAACTTCTAGTTTAACTTTTCAGAATGCATTCTTCATCTTTGTTTTCCATTCCCAGAGCTATGAACAACTAAACTCCTTTCATTGGGTTAGGGAGCTCTGTTGTAATTTGATGGATCAATAATAGTTTTCATTATTCTTCTTCTTTCTTTTCTCTTGATTTTACTAGAAAGCTTTCAATCGTCATCCAATTGAGTAGTTATCTTGGAAAAGAAGCTATTCATACTTGGATCTCTTCGAAACCTTGGAAGAGGAATGAAGAGATCATGCTAGAAATGCTTTCTCATGTTGGACCAAATTGGGGTTTGGATGAATATAGTGACATATAATCCTACCACACTTTGATTTGGAAATACATGTGGTATAATCAGTGACCATACCTCATCTCTTCTCATGAGCAATTGGACCAAGGAATTGGCTATTGATCAAGATTTGAGAGATTGAATTACCAAGGAATTGGAATTCAATCACTTAAGATTGCCAAGGAGATCAATGAATGCATTGATTGAGGAAGAGATGAAAATGAACTTGATCCGGAGGATGCAACATCTCCTAAGCCCAATGAACTCCCCATTTCTGATCTTACCCATTCTCTTTAATTTCTGCCAATTACTTTTATGATCATCTTCCCCATTCCCATTTAAGATTCTGCAATTTACTTTCCGTCATCTATTTTCAGCTCTTTATTTCCAGCATTTACATTTTTTGCTATTTACTTTCCCGCCATTTAATTTCCTGCAACTCTCAAACCAAATTCTGCTTAGCTCAACTAGAATATTCCTCCAATTAAAGTTGCTTGACCAATCAATCCCTGTGGGATTCGACCTCACTCTTTTGTGAGTTATTACTTGACGACAATTCGGTATACTTGCCGAGGGAGATTTGTTAAGAGACAAGTTTCCGTGCATCATTGGGCGTGTGACAGACGCAAAAGGATTAATGGATCCTATTCCAACATGATCGAAAACCGACAGATGATTAGTCGTGCGGTGACAGCGCATTTAGAACATTTTCACTGAGAGGACGGGAAGTAGCCATTGACAACGGTGATGCCCAACATAAAGCTTGCCATGGAAAGGAGTATGAATGATTGGATGAAGGCAATAGGAAAGCAGAGGTTCAGAAGGAACAAAGCATCTTCATACACTTATCTGAAATTCTCACCAATGAATTACATAAGTATCTCTATCTTTATTTTATGTTTTATTCATATTTTAATTATGAATTCTCCATAACCATTTGAATCTGCCTGACTGAGATTTACAAGATGACCATAGCTTGCTTCAAGCCGACAATCTCCGTGGGATCGACCCTTACTCACGTAAGGTTTATTACTTGGACGACCCAGTGCACTTGCTGGTTAGTTGTGCGGAGTTGTGACAAAGAGTTGAGATTACAATTGTGCGTACCAAGCTGTTGGCACCATTGATGATCACAATTTCGTGCACCAAGTTTTTGGCGCCGTTGCCGGGGATTGTTCGAGTTTGGACAACTGACAGTTCATCCTGTTGCTCAGATTAGGTAATTTTATTTTATGTTTAAGCTTTTTACTTCTTATTTTCGAAAAATCTCAAAAAAATATTTATTCTATGTTCTTCAGAATTTTTAAGAATGAATTCTAGAGTTTCAGATGATGCTTTTATCATCACAGAAGCTAGTTGATTCTCATCAATTTGGCTGTTGTATGTCTGCTGAAGCTTGGCTAGCCATGTCTAATCCTTTTAGACTGAAGCTTTAGACTAACATTGCATGACTCTTGGAATTCTTATTAAAAGTTTTGAATCTCTTTATTTTCTTTTCCATATAATTTTCGAAAAATCACAAAAAAAAAATTTAAAATCATAAAAACCAAAAATATTTTGTGTTTCTTGTTTGAGTCAAGTGTCAATTTTTAAGTTTGGTGTCAATTGCATGTCTTTATTTTTTTTGCATTTTTCGAATACATGCATTATGTTCTTCATTGATCTTCAAGATGTTCTTGATGATTTCCTTGCTCTGATCTTTAATTTCTCTTGTTTTGTGTCTTTTGTTGTTTCTTACATGCATTTTCAAATTGTTATAGTCCTTAGTATACAAACTTCTAAGTTTGGTGTCTTGCATGCATTTTTTTATTTGATCTTAGTTGCATTTTTTATTGTTTCTCATCATTAAAAATTCAAAAATTTCTAAAAATGTGTCTTTTCAAGTCAATAACACAGAGAATTGAAGATTCAGAACATTCAGCAGAGGAATTACACAGAAAAAGCTAGGCGTTCAAAACGCCATGTGAAGAAGGAAAACTAGCGTTTAAACGCCAGCCAGGGTACCTGGCTGGGCGTTAAACGCCCAAAAAGGTAGCATTTTGGGCGTTAAACGTCAGAATGGATGCCATTCTGGGCGTTTAACGCCAGGAGGACACTAGAGGGAAGATTTTATTTTTAGTTCAAATCTTTTTCAAATCATATCTTTTCAATCATATCTTTTCAAAATCAATTTCTTTCCATTTTTTTAAATTATTACTATTTTCAAAAATCCTTGCTACAATTAATGATTTAATTCAAAATTTTCAAGTTGTTACTTGCCTATTAAGAAAGGATCAAATTTTAATTCTAGAATCATATCTTTTAAATTCTTGTTAGTCAAGTAATCAACTTTAATTTTAAAAACTTTCTTCTTTTTAATTTGATTTTCAATCATATCTTCTCAATCATATCTTTTCAATCACATCTTTTTCAAAATTGATTTTCAATCATATCCTTTTGATTTCTAATTTCAAAATCTTTTTCAAAAATCACTTAATTTCTTTCCCAATCTTAGTTTTCGAAAATCATTTACCAAATTTTCAAAATTTCTCTTAATTATTTCAAAATCTTTTTACTTTAATTTCAAAAATTTTTCCCCCTTTCCCACCTCCTTCTATTTATGGACTAACACTCCTCCTTAATGTACAATTCGAACTCTATCCCTCTTGATAAATTCGAATTCTCTCTTCTCTACCTCATCCTTCTATTCTTATTTTCCTCTGACACCTCAAGGAATCTCTATAATTTAACATAGAGGATTCCATATTTTCTTCTCCTCTCTTTTCATATGAGCAGGAGCAAGGACAAGGGCATTCTTGTTGAAGCTGACCCTGAACCTGAAAGGACCTTGAAGAGAAAGCTAAGAGAAGCTAAAGTACAACTCTCTATAGAGGACCTAACAGAACTTTTCAAACAAGAAGAAGCCATGGCAGATGAAAACAACAACAATGCCAACAATGCAAGGAAGGTGCTTGGTGACTTTACTACACTTCTTTCCACCTCAAAAATTGAGCAAGCTTAGAGTGGAAGTCCAAACCTTCAGACAGAAGGAAGGTGAATCTCTCTATGAAGCCTGGGAAAGATACAAGCAATTGATCAGAAGGTGTCCTTCTGACATGCTTTCAGAATGGAGCATCATAGGTATTTTCTATGATGGTCTGTCTGAACTATCCAAGATGTCATTGGACAGCTCTACTAGAGGATCTCTTCATTTGAAGAAGACGCCTGCAGAAGCTCAGGAACTCATTTAAATGGTTGTAAATAACCAATTTATGTACACTTCTGAAAGGAATCTTGTGAATAATGGGACAAATCAGAAGAAAGGAGTTCTTGAGATTGATACTCTGAATGCCATATTAGCTCAGAACAAAATATTGACTCAACAAGTCAATATAATTTCTCAGAGTCTGTCTGGAATGCAAGCAGCAATAGGCAGTACCAAACAAGCTTCATCTGAAGAGGAAGCTTATGATCCTGAGAACCCAGCAATGGAAGAGGTGAATTACATGGGAGAATCCTATAGAAAAACCTATAATCCTTCATGAAGAAATCATCCAAACCTCTCATGGAAGGATCAACAGAGGCCTCAACAACAATAATGGTGGAAGAAATAGGTTTAGCAATAGCAAGCCTTTTCCATCATCTTCTCAGCAACAGACAGAGAATTCTAAGCAGAGCCACTCTGACTTAGCAACTGTAGTATCTGATCTAATTAAAACCACTCAAAGTTTCATGACTGAAACAAGGTCCTCCATTAGAAATTTGGAGGCACAAGTGGGTCAGCTGAGCAAGAAAGTTACTGAACTCCCTCCTAGTACTCTTCCAAGCAATACAGAAGAGAATCCAAAAGGTGAGTGCAAGGCCATTAACATGACCCACACGGCCGAACCTGGAGAGGAGGAAGAGGTAGTGATCTCCACTGAGGAAGACCTCAATGGACGTCCATTGGCCTCCAAGGAGTTCCCTAATGAGGAACCATGGGAATCTGAGGCTCACACTGAGACCATAGAGATTTTATTGAATTTACTTTTGCCATTCATGAGCTCTGATGAGTATTCTTCCTCTGAAGAGGATGAAAATGTTACTGAAGAACAAGTTGCTAAGTACCTTGGAGCAATCATGAAGCTAAATGTCAAGCTATTTGGTAATGAGACTTGGGAGGATGAACCCCTCCTTGCTCACGAAAGAACTGGATGACTTGACTAGGCAGAGATTACCTCTGAAGAGACAAGATCCTGGAAAGTTCTCAATACCTTGTACCATAGGCACCATGACCTTTGAGAAGGCTCTGTGTGACCTAGGGTCAAGCATAAACCTCATGCCTCTCTCTGTAATGGAGAAGCTAGGAATCCTTGAGGTACAAGCTGCAAGAATCTCACTAGAGATGGCAGATAATTCAAGAAAACAGGATTATGGACTTGTAGAGGATGTCTTGGTAAAGGTTGAAGGCCACTACATCCCTGCTGATTTCACAATCTTAGAAATTGGGAAGTGTATGGATGAATCCATCATCCTTGATAGACCCTTCCTAGCCACAGCAAAAGCTGTGATTGATGTTGACAGAGGAGAATTGGTCCTTCAAGTGAATGAGGACTCCCTTATGTTTAAAGCTCAAGGATCTCCCTCTGTAACGATAGAGAAGAAGCATGAAAAGCTTCTCCCAATACAGAGTCAAACAAAACCCCCACATTCAAACTCTAAGTTTGGTGTTGAGAGGCCACAACCAAACTCTAAGTTTGGTGTTGAGAGGCCATCATCATGCTCTGAGAATCTGTGAGGCTCCACGAGAGCCCACTGTCAAGCTATTGACATTAAAGAAGCGCTTGTTGGGAGGCAACCCAATTTTACTTATCTATGTTAAATTTCTATTTTCCATTGTTATTTTATGTTTTCTATAGGTTGATGATCATGAGAAGTCACAAAAACAATTGAAAAAGCAAAACAAATTGAAAAACAGAATGAAAAACAGCACACCCTGGAGGAGAAGGCTACTAGCGTTTAAACGCCAGTAAGGGCAGCAGAATGGGCGTTAAACGCCCAGTCTGGCACCATTCTGGGCGTTTAACGCCAGAAATGGGTACCAGACTGGCGTTTAACGCCAGAAAAGGGCAAGAAGCTGGCGTTAAATGCCACAAATGGGCAGTAACCTGGCGTTTAACGCAAGGATTGGCAGTAGAGGGCATTTTGCACGCCTAAGTGGTGCATGGATGAAAAATCCTTGACATCTTAAGATCTGTGGACCCCACAGGATCCCCACTAACTTCAACTCACTCTCTCTCTTCTTCACACCTTTTCTTAATCCTCTTCCCCAAATACCCTTCACCAATCAACTCAATACCTCTTCCCCAAAAACCCCTCACCTATCAAATCCTACCCTCTTCTCCATAAACCCTTCACCAATCCACATCCATCCATCATAAAGCCCCACCTACCTCACCATTCAAATTCAAACCACTTTCCCTCCCAAACCCACCCATACATGGCCGAACCCAAGCCCCCCCTCTCCACTCCTATATAAACCCATCTTCACTCCTTCATTTTCCCACATCTTAAACACTACTTCTCCCCCTTGGCCGAAACACTAGCCCACCTTCATCTTCTCTATTTCTTCTTTTTCTACCCTCTTCTTTCTTCTTTTGCTCGAGAACGAGCAACCCTTCTAAGTTTGGTGTGGTAAAAGCTAAAGCTTTTTGTTTTTCTATAACCATTTATGGCACCAAAGGCCGGAGAATCCTCTAGAAAGAGGAAAGGGAAGGCAAAAGCTTCCACCTCCGAGTCATGGGAGATGGAGAGATTCATCTCAAGGGTGCATCAAGACCACTTCTATGAAGTTGTGGTCAAGAAGAAAGTGATCCCCGAGGTCCCTTTCAAACTCAAAAAGGGTGAATATCCAGAGATCCGACATGAGATTCGAAGAAGAGGTTGGGAAATTCTCACCAACCCCATTGAATAAGTCGGGATCTTAATAGTTCAAGAGTTCTATGCCAATGCATGGATCACCAAGAACCATGATTAAAGTGTGAACCCGGACCCAAAGAATTGGCTTACAATGGTTCGGGGGAAATACTTAGATTTCAGTCCGAAAAATGTAAGGGTAGCATTCAACTTGCCCATGATGCAAGGAGATGCACACCCCTACACTAGAAGGGTCAATGGTGCACGAATTATGAATCACACTTTTCACAACTCGTACCACTGACCAGCAAGTGCACTGGGTCGTCCAAGTAATACCTCACGTGAGTAAGGGTCGAATCCCACGGAGATTGTTGGTTTGAAGCAATCTATGGTTATCTTGTGAATCTTAGTCAGGAAGTCAATTATGTTTATCAGTTGAATTGCAAATAAACAATAGAGCATGGATTAAAGGTTACTTGTTATGCAGTAATGGAGAATATGTTGGAGTTTTGGAGATGCTTTGTCTTCTGAATATCTGCTTTCCTCTGTCTTCTTGTTCACGCACGCACGTCCTCCTATGGCAAGCTGTGTGTTGGTGGATCACCGTTGTCAATGGCTACCTTCCATCCTTCCGGTGAAAACTACGCTCACGCGCTCTGTCACAGCACGGCTAATCACCGGTTGGTTCTCGATCCGGTTGGAATAGGATTTACTATCCTTTTGCGTCTGTCACTAACGCCCAGCCTTCAGGAGTTTGAAGCTCGTCACAGTCATTCAATCCTTGAATCCTACTCGGAATACCACAGACAAGGTTTAGACTTTCCGGATTCTCATGAATGCCGCCATCAGTTCTAGCTTATACCACGGAGATTCTGATTAAGGAATCTAAGAGATACTCATTCAATCGTATATAGAACGGAGGTGGTTGTCAGGCACACATTCATG
>NC_029785.2:95149667-95149931 GCF_000816755.2 Arachis ipaensis
CTTGGTTTAGCCGCTTAGGCCAGGATTTTATTCCCTTAGGCCCTCCTATCCACTGATGCTCAAAGCCTTGGGATCCTTTTTCTTACCCTTGCCTTTTGGTTTTAAGGGCTATTGGCTTTTTTCTCTTGCCTTTTGGTTTTAAGAGCTTTGACTTTTTCTGCTTGCTTTCTCTTTTTCTTTCTCTATTTTTTTTTTGCAAGCTTTGTTCTTTGCTGCTTTTTCTTGCTTCAAGAATCATTTTTATGATTTTTCAGATTATCAATA
>NC_029785.2:95151129-95156790 GCF_000816755.2 Arachis ipaensis
CCAAAGTGGTTTTGGAACGCTCTCTTTCTTGCCTCTTGGAGTGGGTTGTTTTCTTTTAGGAGCCATGATCTTAGTGATCTCAGATAAACACACCAAACTTAGAGGTTTGCTTGTCCTCAAGCAGAAGAAAAGAAAGGAGAGGGTTAGAAGGAGAGCTAGGTGCAATTGTTGATGGAGGAGGAGGGATGCCGAACCTCAATTTAAAGGGATGGGGGGTGGGTTTCGAAAAATTGGAAAAGATAAGATAAAAAGATTGAGTTGAAAAAGATAAGAAAGAAGATATAGTTTAATTTTGAAAAGATATGATAGATTTTTGAAAAAGATAAATTTGAATTTTGAAAAAGATAATATGGAGATTTGAAAAAGATATGGATTAGTTGAAAAGATTTTTGAGTGAAAAAGATAGATTTGTTTTCAGAAAAGATTTGAAAAGAGTTTGGATTGAATTTGGAAAGAGGGTTTTTAGAAATTAAGGATTTTAGAAATCAGGGTTCTTAACATGTTCATGTAAAAATCATGCATTGAAACATAAAATTTGAAATTAAAATGGAAATATGTGTGAAAAAATGAATTTGGCTCCTCCCTGCTGTCCTGGCGTTTGAACGCCCAAACACTGCCTGTTTTGGGCGTTCAGCGCCCAAATGCTGCTCTCCTGGGCGTTCAACGCCCCAGCTGCTGCCATTACTGGCGTTCAACGCCCAGTGGGTGCCCCTTTCTGTCGTTGAATGCCCAGATTGCTACCATTACTGGCGTTCAACGCCCAGTGGATGCCCATTTTGGGCGTTGAACGCCCAAAATATACTTTTACTGGCGTTTTCTTGCCAGTGAGCTCTTTTTCTCTGTTTTGTGTGCCGAGGTCTTCTGTAAATGATTATTTACCTTGTTGCCAATAAACTCTATATAAACAAATAAGAATAAAAATAGAAATAGGGCAAAATGCTTAGGGGATTGTTGCCCCATGGCTGGGTTGCCTCCCAGCAAGCGCTTCTTTATTGTCTTTAGCTGGACCTTGCTGAGCTTTTAATCTAGCTTCAGCCTTGAGCATTCTTGCTCAATGTTGCCTTCAAGATAATGCTTGATTCTCTGTCCATTGACAGTGAACTTCTTATCAGAATCAATATCTTGAAGCTCCACATAACCATATGGTGATACACTTGTAATCACGTATGGTCCCCTCCACCGGGATTTTAGTTTCCCGGGAAATAGCCTGAGTCTAGAGTTAAACAACAGGACCTTCTGTCCTGGTTCAAAGATTCTAGATGACAGCTTTCTGTCATGCCATTTTTTTTATTTTTCTTTATAAAGCTTGGCATTTTCGAAAGCTGTGAATCTGAATTCCTCTAGCTCGTTTAGCTGGAGCAATCGTTTTTCTCCTGCTAATTTGGCATCAAAGTTTAGGAATCTGGTTGCCCAGTAGGCCTTATGTTCCAGTTCCACGGGCAGGTGACATGCCTTACCATACACAAGTTGGTATGGAGAGGTCCCTATAGGGGTCTTGAATGCTGTTCTGTAAGCCCACAGAGCATCATCCAAGCTCCGTGCCCAATCCTTTCTACAGGTATTTACTGTCCGTTCCAGGATTCTCTTTAATTCTCTATTAGAGACTTCAGCTTGCCCATTGGTTTGTGGATGATATGGAGTGGCCACCTTGTGGCGAATTCCATACCGAACCATGGCGGAGTAAAGTTGTTTATTGCAGAAGTGAGTGCCCGCATCACTGATTAGTACTCTAGGGACACCAAATCTGCTAAAGATATGTTTCTGGAGGAATTTCAGCACTGTCTTAGTATCATTGGTGGGTGTGGCGATGGCCTCAACCCATTTTGATACATAATCAACTACCACCAGAATATAAGTGTTTGAGTACGATGGTGGGAAAGGTCCCATGAAGTCAATTCCCCATACGTCAAACAACTCAATCTCCAAGATTCCTTGTTGAGGCATGGCGTAACCATGAGGCAGATTGCCAGCTCTTTGGCAACTGTCACAGTTATGTACAAACTCTCGGGAATCTTTATAGAGTGTGGGCCAATAGAAGCCACATTGGAGGACCTTGGTGGCTGTTTGCTCACCTCCGAAATGGCCTCCATATTGAGATTCGTGACAATGCCATAGGATCCTTTGTGCTTCTTCTCTAGGCACACACCTACGGATAATTCCGTCTGCACATCTCTTAAAGAGATAGGGTTCATCCCACAAGTAGTACTTTGCATCAGTAATTAATTTCTTCTTTTGTATCCTGTTGTATTCCTTGGGTATGAACCTTGCAGCTTTATAGTTTGCAATGTCGGCAAATCATGGTGCTTCCTGAATGGCAAATAAATGCTCATCAGGAAACGTCTCAGAGATCTCAAGAAAGGGGGGGCGTCCCTTCCACTGGCTCTATCCGGGACAGGTGATCAGCCACTTGGTTCTCTGTCCCTTTTCTGTCTCTTATTTCTATATCAAACTCTTGCAGAAGCAATACCCATCTGATGAGCCTGATGAGCCTATCCTGCTTTGTGAGTAGATATTTAAGAGCAGCATGNNCATATTTCAGGGATGGTGGTAATGGTTTGAGCTCGGGTTTAGGAGGTTTCTCCTCTTCCAGAAGAAATTTCAGAGGCTCTTTCATGTCCTCTGAATCCTCTAATTCAGGCTGAACATCTTTAAAGATGTTTTCCAACTCTGATTCAAGACTCTCAGCCATGTTGATCTCTTCTACCAAAGAGTCAATAAGATCAATTTTCATGCAGTCTGTTGATGTGTCTGGATGCTGCATGGCTTTGACAGCGTTCAACTTGAACTCATCATCATTGACTCTCAGGGTTATTTCCCCCTGTTGGACGTCAATAAGGGATCGTCCAGTTGCTAGGAAGGGTCTTCCTAGAATGAGAGTAGCACTCTTGTGCTCCTCCATTTCCAGCACAACAAAGTCAGTGGGAAAGGCGAATGGCCCAACCCTGACAATCATGTCTTCAATCACGCCTGATGGGTATTTAGTGGAGCCATCAGCAAGTTGAAGACATATCCGGGTTAGTTTAACTTCTTCAGTTAAACCAAACTTTCTGATAGTGGATGCAGGTATTAGGTTGATGCTTGCCCCAAGATCGCATAAAGCTGTCTTGGTACAATTATCTTCCAATATACATGGAATCAGAAAACTCCCGGGGTCTTTAAGCTTTTCAGGAAAGCTTTTCAGAATGACTGCACTGCATTCTTCAGTGAGGAGCACTCTTTCTGTTTCTCTCCAATCCTTCTTATGACTCAAGATCTCTTTCATGAACTTGGCATAAGAAGGTATTTGCTCAAGTGCTTCTGCAAATGGAATCTTTATTTCAAGAGTCCTGAGATAATCTGCAAAGCGAGCAAATTGCTTATCCTGCTCCTCTTTCCGGAGTTTTTGAGGATAAGGTATCTTGGCTTTATATTCTTCAACCTTAGTTGCTGCAGGTTTATTGCCTACAGAAGTGGTTGAAGAAGCCTTTTTAGAGGGGTTGTTATCAGCATTTGTGTGTGTCTGATCCCTCACTGGCGATTGAGTGCCAGAGTTAGAAGCTGGAGTGAAACTAGACGCCAGTTCCTTGTCTGTTCCTGGCGTTTGAACGCCAAAATTGTGCCCATTTTGGGCGTTCAGCGCCAGATCCTGCCCATTTTGGGCGTTCAACGCCAGATCCTTGCCCATTTCTGGCGTTGAACGCCAGTCCTGCTGTATTTCTGGCGTTGAACGCCAGTTTTGGCCATGGTCTGGGCGTTCAGCGCCAGCCTTCCACCAATTTTCTGGCGTTTTAGCGCCAGAATTATTTTTCCCTGGGCTCTTACTGTCCTCAGGTGAATTTTGGGTGGTTTGCTCATTTCTTAGCTTTTTGCTGCCTTGAGGTGGGGTATTTAATGTTTTTCCACTTCTTAGTTGAACTGCTTGGCATTCTTCTGCTATTTGCCTTGACAGCTGCTGCTTTGTTTGCTTAAACTGTTCGTCCATATGTATATTAGCCATCCTTGTCTCTTGTAACCTTTCTTTGAATTCGGCTAATTGCTTTGTTAGAAAGTCCAATTGCTGATTGAATTCAGCAGCTTGTTTTACAGGGCTGAGTTCAGCAGTTACTGTTTTAACCTCTTCATTCATGGAAGGGTTGCTGCTTAACTACAGATGCTGATTCCTGGCAACTGTATCAATGAGCTCTTGAGCCTCTTCAATTGTCTTTCTCATTGGGATAGATCCACCAGCTGAGTAATCTAGAGACATCTGAGCTCCTTCTGTAAGCCCATAATAAAGATGTCTAACTGAACCCACTCTGAAAATATTTCAGAGGGGCATTTTCGTAGCATCTCTCTGTATCTCTCCCAGGCATCATAAAGAGATTCATTATCTCCTTGCTTGAAGCCTTGGATGTCCAGCCTTAGCTGTGTCATCCTTTTTGGAGGGAAATATTGATTCAGGAATTTTTCAATATGACCCCAGAGTCCTCTTGGACTGTTCATTTCCGCTTAGGTCCATGATGGAGAAAGGGAGATGATGTAAAATAGGAAAAATATTTTTATTTATTTATTTATTTAATTATTTCGAAAACAAAACAAATCAAAATAAAATAAATAAAAATGAGTGAAAAATATTTTCGAAAAAATTGAGGAGAGAGAAAGTGGTTAGAAGATTTTGAAAAGGATATGATGATTTTTGAAAAAGGTTTTAAATTTTGAAATAAAAATATGAATTTTTGAAATATATTTCGAAAATTTGTTTTTAAAATAGAGAGAAAAGATATTTTTGATTTTTAAGAGGAAAGAGAAAAAACAATAAGATAGCACAAGATTTAAAATTTTTAGATCTAATGCTCCCTATTTTCGAAAATTTTGGAGGGAAAACACCAAGGAACACCAAACTTAAAAATTTTAAGATCAAGTCACAAGGAAAACTCAAGAACACGAAGAAAGAACACCAAACTTAAAATTTTTAGAAGACCAAACCAAAATTTTCGAAAATTTAAGGAAAATCAACAAGAAAACACCAAACTTAAAGTTTGGCACAGGATCTAATAGAGAAATTATTTTTGAAAACTATTTTTTAAAAAAAATAAGGATTCTAAAATTTTAACACGACAATAATAAGAGACTCTAAACAAAAAAAAAGAAATTTTTCCTAATCTAAGCAACAAAATAAACCGTCAGTTGTTCAAACACGAACAATCCCCGGCAACGGCGCCAAAAACTTAGTGCACGAATTATGAATCACACTTTTCACAACTCGTACCACTGACCAGCAAGTGCACTGGGTCGTCCAAGTAATACCTCACGTGAGTAAGGGTCGAATCCCACGGAGATTGTTGGTTTGAAGCAATCTATGGTTATCTTGTGAATCTTAGTCAGGAAGTCAATTATGTTTATCAGTTGAATTGCAAATAAACAATAGAGCATGGATTAAAGGTTACTTGTTATGCAGTAATGGAGAATATGTTGGAGTTTTGGAGATGCTTTGTCTTCTGAATATCTGCTTTCCTCTGTCTTCTTGTTCACGCACGCACGTCCTCCTATGGCAAGCTGTATGTTGGTGGATCACCATTGTCAATGGCTACCTTCCATCCTTCCGGTGAAAACTACGCTCACGCGCTCTGTCACAGCACGGCTAATCACCGGTTGGTTCTCGATCCGGTTGGAATAGGATTTACTATCCTTTTGCGTCTGTCA
>NC_029785.2:95157796-95168729 GCF_000816755.2 Arachis ipaensis
CATCACAGTTAAGCGCGAATGAACATCTTAGATAGGAACAAGCGTGTTTGAATGGAAAACAGAAATACTTGCATTAATTCATCGAGACACAGCAGAGCTCCTCACCCCCAACAATGGGGTTTAGAGACTCATGCCGTCAGAGAATACAAAGTTTAGATCTAAAATGTCATGAGGTACAAAATAAGTCTCTAAAAGTTGTTTAAATACTAAACTAGTAGCCTAAGTTTACAACAAATGAGTAAACTATGATGGATGATGCAGAGGCCCACTTCTGGGGCCCACTTGGTGTGTGCTGGGGCTGAGAATTAAGCAATCCACGTGCAGAGGCCATTTGTGGAGTTGAACGCCAGTTTTTGTGCCAGTTTGGGCGTTCAACTCCAGCTTTTGATCCTTTTCTGGCGCTGGATGCCAGAATTGGGCAGAGAACTGGCGTTGAACGCCAGTTTACGTCGTCTATCCTTGTGCAAAGTATGGACTATTATATATTGCTGGAAAGTCCTGGATATCTACTTTCCAACGCAATTGGAAGCATGCCATTTCGAGTTCTGTATCTCCAGAAAATCCACTTTGAGTGCAGGGAGGTCAGAATCCAACAACATCAGCAGTCCTTTTTCAGCCTGAATCAGATTTTTGCTCAGCTCCTTCAATTTCAGCCAGAAAAATACCCGAAATTACAGAAAAACACACAACTCATAGTAAAGTCCAGAAATATGAATTTTTCCTAAAAACTAATGGAAATAAACTAAAAGCTAACTAAAACATACTAAAAACTATATGAAATTAACCCCAAAAAGCGTATAGAATATCCGCTCATCAGTCAACTTTGATCAAAGGTTAGACCAAGCCCTCATAGACATTTGTGAAGAGGGCGCTCAATGGAAGAGAGATTCAAGAGGAAAGCTGGTTCAACTAAGAAGGCATGACCTCAAGCCCGTGGCTACGGGATGGTTGGAGTTCATCCAATGCTCAATCATTCCCACTAGCAACCGGTCTGAAGTTACTATAGACCGGGCTATCATGATCCATAGCATCATGACTGGAGAGGAAGTAGAAGTTCACGAGGTTATATCCCTAGAACTCGACAAGGTGGCAGACAAGTCCTCTACTTTGTCAAGGTTAGCCTTCCCTCATCTTATTTGTCACCTTTGCAATTCAGCTGGAATTGACATAGAGGAAGACATCCTCATTGATGAGGACAAGCCCATCACTAAGAAAAGGATGGAGTAAACAAGAGATCCCACTCATGGACAAGAGAATGAGGAAATTCCTCATCATGAAATCCCTGAGATACCTCAAGGGATGCATTTTCCTCCACAAAACTATTGGGAGCAAATCAACACCTCCCTAGGAGAATTAAGTTCCAACATGGGACAACTAAGGGTGGAGCACCAAGAGCATTCCATTCTCCTTAATGAAATTAGAGAAGACCAAAGAGTCATGAGAGAGGAGCAACAAAGGCAAGGAAGAGACATTGAGGAGCTAAAGCACTCCATAAGATCTTCAAGAGGAAGAACTAGCCGCCATCACTAAGGTGGACCCGTTCTTTAATTTTCTTGTTCTTTATTTTCTGTTTTTCGAATTTTTTATGCTTTATGTTTATTTATGTTTGTGTCTTACTACATGATCATTAGTGTCTTAGAGTCTATGTCTTAAAGTTATGAATGTCCTATGAATCCATCACCTTTCTTAAATGAAAAATGTTTTTAATTGCAAAAAGAAAAAGAAGTACATGAATTTTGAATTTTAAAATAGTTTAATTATTTTGATGTGGTGGCAATACTTTTTGTTCTTCTGAATGAATGCTTGAACAGTGCATATATTTGAATTTGTTGTTTATGAATGTTAAATTTGTTGGCTCTTGAAAGAATAATGGAAAAGGAGAAATGTTATTGATGATCTGAAAAATCATAAAAATGATTCTTGAAGCAAGAAAAAGCAGTGAATAAAAAAAATGGCGGAAAAAAAGAAAAAAAAGAAAAAAAAAGAGAGGAAAAGCAAGCAGAAAAAGCCAATAGCCCCTTAAACCAAAAGGCAAGGGTAAAATAAAAAGGATCCAAGGCTTTGAGCATCAGTGGATAGGAGGGCCCACAGGAATAAAATCCTGGCCTTAGCGGCTAAACCAAGTTGTCCCTAACCATGTGCTTGTGGCGTGAAGGTGTCAAGTGAAAACTTGAGACTGAGCGGTTAAAGTCATGGTCCAAAGCAAAAAGAGTGTGCTTAAGAGCTCTGGACACCTCTAATTGGGGACTCTAGCAAAGCTGAGTCACAATCTGAAAAGGTTCACCCAGTTATGTGTCTGTGGCATTTATCTATCCGGCAGTAATACTGGAAAACAAAGTGCTTAGGGCCACGGCCAAGACTCATAAAGTAGTTGTGTTCAAGAGTCAACATACTGAACTAGGAGAATCAATAACACTATCTGAATTCTGAGTTCCTATAGATGCCAATCATTCTGAATTTCAAAGGATAAAGTGAGATGCCAAAACTGTTCAGAAGCAAAAAGCTAATAGCCCCGCTCATCTAATTAAGACTGATCTTCATAGATGCTTTTGGAATTCATTGTATATTCTATTCTTTTTATCCTATTTGATTTTTAGTTGCTTGGGGACAAGCAACAATTTAAGTTTGGTGTTGTGATGAGCGGATAATTTATACGCTTTTTGGCATTGCTTTTAGTATGTTTTTAGTATATTTTAGTTAGTTTTTATTATATTTTTATTAGTTTTTATTTAAAAATCATATTTCTAGACTTTACTATGAGTTTGTGTGTTTTTTTGTGATTTCAGGTATTTTCTGGCTGAAATTGAGGGACCTGAGCAAAAATCTGATTCAGAGGCTGAAAAAGGACAGCAGATGCTGTTGGATTCTGACCTCCTTGCACTCAAAGTAAATTTTCTGGAGCTACAGAAGCCTAATTGGCGCGCTCTCAATTGCGTTGAAAAGTAGACATCTTGGGCTTTCCAGTAATATATAATAGTCCATACTTTATCCGAGATTTGATGGCCCAAATCAGCGTTCTAAGTCAACATAGAAATTTTGGCGTCAAAACGCCAGAACTGGCATAAAAGCTGGAGTTAAACGCCCAAACTGGCACAAAAGTTGGCGTTTAACTCCAAGAAAAGTCTCTACACGTGAAAGCTTTAACGCTCAGCCC
The DNA here is from genome assembly GCF_000816755.2 of Arachis ipaensis. Taxonomy (NCBI): domain Eukaryota; kingdom Viridiplantae; phylum Streptophyta; class Magnoliopsida; order Fabales; family Fabaceae; genus Arachis; species Arachis ipaensis. Next base: position 95,160,951 of record NC_029785.2, read on the forward strand.
AAGCACACACCAAGTGGGCCCGGAAGTGGATTCTACATCATTTACTCATTTCTGTAAACCCTAGGTTACTAGTTTTCTACAAATAGGACCTTTTGCTATTGTATTTAGACACTTGATCATACTTTTCATCTGGGAACTTGTTTGCTAACACCTTGGGAGGCTGGCCATTCGGCCATGCCTTGACTTTTTGTTCTTATGTATTTTCAACGGTAGAGTTTCTACACACCATAGATTAAGGTGTGGAGCTCTGCTGTTCCTCATAAATTAATGCAAAGTACTATTGTTTTTCTATTCAATTCAATCCTATTTCTTCTCTAAGATATACACTTGTTCTTCAATCTGACGAAGGTGATGATCCGTGACACTCATCATCATTCTCACCTATGAACATGTGCCTGACAACCACCTCTGTTCTACTTGCAATAGCTTGAATGTGTGTCTCTTGGGTTTCTAATATAAGATTAGAACCTTCGTGGTATAGGCTAGAATTATTGGCGGCCATTCCTGAGATCCAGAAAGTCTAAACCTTGTCTGTGGTATTCCGATTAGGATCTGGGAAGGGATGACTGTAACGAGCTTCAAACTCGCGAGTGTTGGGCGTGTGACAGACGCAAAATGATCAATGGATCCTATTCCAACATGATCAAGAACCGATAGATGATTAGCCGTGCGGTGACAGCGCATTTGGAACATTTTCATTGAGAGGACAGGAAGTAGCCATTGACAACGGTGATGCCCAACATAAAGCTTGCCATGAAAAGGAGTATGAATGATTGGATGAAGGCAATAGGAAAACAGAGGTTCAGAAGGAACAAAGCATCTTCATACACTTATCTGAAATTCTCACCAATGAATTACATAAGTATCTCTATCTTTATTTTATGTTTTATTCATATTTTAATTATCAATTCTCCATAACCATTTGAATCTGCCTGACTGAGATTTACAAGATGACCATAGCTTGCTTCAAGCCAACAATTTCCGTGGGATCGACCCTTTCTCACGTAAGGTTTATTACTTGGACGACCCAGTGCACTTGCTGGTTAGTTGTGCGGAGTTGTGACAAAGAGTTGAGATTACAATTGTGCGTACCAAGTTGTTGGCGCCATTGATGATCACAATTTCGTGCACCAAGAAGTCATCCATGAATACTAATTCAAGGAACTTCTCTACCATATCAGAGAAGATGGATAACAAACATCTCTGAAAGGTGGCAGGTACATTGCACAGGCCAAATGGCATTCACCTGTAGGCAAACACGCCAGATGGGCATGTGAATGCTATTTTCTCTTTATCCGGTGGATCCACTGCTATTTGATTGTATTTGGAATATGCATCAAGGAAATAATATAAAGCATGACCTGCTAGTCTTTCCCGCATCTGGTCAATGAAGGGTAAAGGAAAATGATCTTTCTTGGTGGTGTCATTGAGTCTTCTGTAGTCAATGCACATACGCTACCATGTGACTGTCCTTTTAGGGATCAGCTCATTCTTGTCATTATGAACCACTGTCATGCCTCCCTTCTTACGAACAACTTGGACAGGGCTCACCCAGGGGCGATAAGAAATGGGATAAATAATCCCAGCCTCATAGAGCTTAGTGACTTCCTTCTGCACTACTTTCTTCATAGCTGGATTCAATCGCCTTTGTGGTTGTACCACTGGTTTGGCGTTATCCTCCAATAGTATTTTATGCATGCATTGGACAGGGCTAATGCCCTTAAGGTCACTTATAGTCCTCCCAAGGGCGGTCCTATGTGTTTTGAGCACCTTGATTAGTGCTTCTTCTTCGTGTGGCTCTAAGGTAGAGCTTATGATCACGGGATAGTTGTCTCCATCTCCCAGAAATGCATATTTCAGGGAGGATGGTAATGGCTTAAGCTTAAGCTTTGGAGGCTTCTCCTTTTCCTCAGAGGATTCCAGAGGTTCCTTTAAATCAGGCTGAGTATCATCAAGGATATCATCTAGCCCTTCTTTGAAGCTTTCGGCCATGTTGACCTCTTCCACCAGGGAATCAATGAGGTCAATGCTCATGCATTCCTCAAGAATGTCTGGATGCTGCATAGCCTTGACAACATTTAGTAGGAACTTTTCCTCATTGACTCTCAGGGTTACTTCCCCTTTTTCAACATCACTTAGGGTCCATCCTGTAACTAGAAAAGGTCTTCCTAGGATAAGGGATGCACTCTTGTGCCCCTCCATGTCCAATACCACAAAGTCAATGGGAAAGGCAAAGGGTCCAACCCTGACAATTATGTCCTCTATTACTCCTGACGGTATCTTAATAGAACCATTAGCAAGTTGAAGGCATATGCAGGTTGATTTGACTTCATCAGTCAAACAAAGCTTCTTTATTAAAGAAGCAGGTATTAGGTTGATGCTTGCCCCAAGGTCAGATAGAGCTGTCCTTGTACAAGCATCACCTAGAATGCATGGTATCATAAAGCTTCCAGGGTCTTTAAGCTTCTCTAGTAAGCTGTTTTGAATGATTGAACTGCACTCTTCAGTAAGGAGAGCTATTTGTGTCTCTCTCCAATCCTTCTTATGACTTAGAATGTCCTTCATGAACTTAGCATAAGAAGGTATCTGCTCAAGAGCCTCTGCAAAAGGGATATTTATTTCTAATGTTCTGAGATAATTCACAAAGCGGGCAAACTATTTATCCCTTTCCTCTTGACAGAGTTTCTGAGGAAATGACATCTTAGCCTTATAATCATCAACCTTGGTTGATGAAGGCCGAATGCTATGTGTGTTAGAATGAGGGTTACTATCATGCTTAGGAGGGTTGTTATCAGCGAGTGACTGACCTCCCTCGCTTGGGCGTTCAACGCCCATGCTGCTTCCTCCTTTGGCATTTGAACGCCCAATCTCTGCCCTTTCTTGGCGTTCAACGCCAAGAGTGAGGCCTCTCTGGGCGTTTAAACACCCAGAGTCATCTTGTGCAGAGACCTGGTTATCCTCTATGGGCTTTTCATTCTTATTGTGCTGAGGTTGGGTGCTTAAGGTATTCCCACTTCTCAGTTGAATAGCTTGGCATTCATCTTCTATCTGCTTAGATAACTGCTACCTTGTTTGCCTCAACTGAGCTTTTACATTTCTATTAAAAGCCTGAGTTTCTCTCAAAGCCTCTTGTAGTTCCAGCATTTGCTGGGCAAAGGTGTGCAGTTGCTGAGTCAATGGGCCATCCTGTTCTGGAGGGTTAGGTTCAGTTGATATTGCCTTAGCCTCTCCTTTTATAGAGGTCTCAGTGGCTGAGTACAGATGCTGATTAGTGGCAACTGTCTCAATAAGCTCTTGAGTCTCTCCAATGGTCTTTCTCATGTGTATGGAACCACTAGCAGAGTCGTCCAAAGACATTTTAGCCATGTCTGAAAGTCCATAATAGAAGATGTCCAATTGTACCCATTCTGAAAACATTTCAGTGGGAGATTTCTTTAGCATCCTCTTATACCTTCCCCAGGCATCATAAAGAGATTTACTATCTCCTTGTTTGAAGCCTTGGATATCCAGTCTCAACTGGGTCATCTTCCTTGGGGGAAAGTAATGATTTAAAAACTTGTCCACTAACTGTGTCCAAGTTTTCGAACTAGATCTCGGCTGGTTATCTGATGACCGGAATTCACTCCCCATATAAAATGAATCCATTCTTTGGCAAGTGCACCAAATATGGTCAAGTAATAACCCACTAGGAGAGGGATCGAATCCCAAAGAGATTGGTAGATTTGAGCAATTTTAATCAATAGGTGAATTAGTCAAGCTAAACAATAAAGATTGTAAGTGTAGAATTCTAAAAGAACAAAAATGTAAATGACTTAGAAGTAAAGAAAAGTAATAGAGTGCAGGAAAGTAAATGGAAAAATTGTAAAGTGCTGGAATATAAATGACTGAATTGTAAATGGAAATGGGGAATAGCAGAAATTAAAGAAAGCTATAAAGACTAGGAAAGATAAGGATATGGGAAATTCATTGGGATTAGGAGATGTTGCTCTCTTTGGATTAAATCTTGATCATCTCATCTTCAATCATACAATTCATTGACCTCTTGGCAATCATGATTGATTGATCCCCAATCCCTTAGTGATTCAATCTCTCAAATCTTGATAATCAGCCAATTCCTTGGTCTAATTTCTCATGAAGAGAGATATGCTTGATCCCTGATTATACCACACATCCTCATAGATCCAATTAATGGGTGGATTATATATCACCATATCCAATCCCAAAACCCAGATCTACTGAAGTGTGAGAAGGGATTTCAAGCATGGTTTCATGTTTCCTTTTCCAAGGTTCCCATGAAACCCATTTTGCATTCAACCTCTTTCCCAAGATGATTGAACACTAGCATGAAGAACGAAATTCCTTCTAGCAAATCAAAGAGAAGATGAAGAGAAGAAGAAATTCACTATCATTAATCCATCAAGTACAACAGAGCTCCCTCTCCCAATGAGAGGGAGTTTAGCTACTCATAACTTAGAGAAAAGTACAAGAGATGGAGAAGATAAAGTGTAAAGGTAAAGTTAAAAGTAAAGCTTTCAAACCCACTTGCCAACCCCTTTAAAGTGTAAAGGTAAAGTTAAAAGTTATTTATACTACTTCTATTACTAGAATTAAGAAAATACAAAAGAGAAAAGAAAATTACAACTAAAAGGAAAAAGGAAAACTCATAAAATGAACCATGTGCTTGTCGTGTGACTGGCATTTGAGTGGCGTGCCACCCCTAGCTTCTCAGCTTGGCTTGGCGCTCCACGCCTGGCTCCCCAAGTGGCACGCCTTTTTCATTAACTAACCTGGCGTGCCACGCCTTCGAGCCCAAGTGGCATGCCCAGGGTCTCTTCTTTGCTTAGCTAGCCTGGCGTGCCACGCCTTCGAGCCCAAGTGGCATGCCCAGGCTCTTCCCTTTGCTCTTCTTCATTGGAAACTTGAACTAGCATGGCACGCCCATAATAAACACTTCATCTTTCTCTTCTGGAACTCATCACTGGCGTGCCATGCCCAGTAGGTGGCGTGACACGCCCTTTATGATGCTTCATTCTTCTCCTCTAAAAAATAACACTGGCGTGCCACGCCCATTATAAGGCATCAAAGAGTTCCCTTGGTCTAGTAGCTGGCGTGCCACGCCTAGCATTCAAGAGGCACGCCCATAGCTATCTTGTCTTGGCGTGCCACGCCTTAAGTCTGAAGAGGCACGCCTAGTCTTCTTCTTCCTTGGGTGCTAGAGTTGGCGTGCCACGCCTTCGACATCAAGTGGCACGCCCAGTGTTGGCACTTAAGCTCTGCAAGCATTGGCGTACGACGCCTGGGACCCAAGTGGCACGCCCAACATTGGTACTTCCTCCATGCTTCTCTAGTCAAACATATTGGCGTGCCACACCTTCGAGTTCAAGTGGCACGCCCTTGTTGGTATGAACTTCTTCAAGCTTGGTGTGCCACGCCTGGAACCCAAGTGGCACGCCCAAGACATGAGTAGAGTTGGCGTGCCACAACTTCGACATCAAGTGGCAGGCCTGGTGTACGAAATCGTGATCATTCCATTCCTTGGTAACGGCGCTAAAAACTCAATACGCACGTTCATGATCTTATATCTGTTTCACAACTTCGTACAACTAACCAGCAAGTGCACTGGGTCGTCCAAGTAATAAACTTTACGTGAGTAAGGGTTGATCCTACGGAGATTGTCGGCTTGAAGCAAGCTATGGTCACCTTGTAAATCTCAGTCAGGCGGATTAAATTGTATTAAGAAATTATAGTGGATGAAAATAAATAAAATATAAAATAGGATAGTGGTACTTATGTAATTCATTAGTGAGAATTTCAGATAAGCGTATAGAGATGCTTTCGTTCCTCTGATCTCTGCTTTCCTGCTGTCTTCATCCAATCAATCCTACTCCTTTCCATGGCAAGCTGTATGTTGGGCATCACCGTTATCAATGGCTACTTCCCGTCCTCTCAGTGAAAATGGTCCAAGATGCTCTGTCACGGCACGGCTATTCATCTGTCGGTTCTCGATCATACTGGATTCAATCTAAGGTAGAACGGAAGTGGTTGTCAGGCACGCGTTCATAAGTTGAGAATGATGATGACTGTCATGATCATCACATCCATCATATTGAAGTGCGAATGAATATCTTAGAAGCGGAATAAGTTGAATTGAATAGAAAAACAATAGTACTTTGCATTAATCCTTGAGGAACAGTAGAGCTCCACACCTTAATCTATGGTGTGTAGAAACTCTACCGTTGAAAATACATAAGTGATAAGGTCCAGGCATGGCCAAATGGCCAGCCCCCAAAACATGATCAAAGGACCAAAAGATAATCCAAAGAAGATCCGAAGATAGTAAAAAGTCCTATTTATATTAAACTAGTTACTAGGGTTTACAGAAATAAGTAAATGATGCAGAAATCCACTTCTGGGGCCCACTTGGTGTGTGCTTGGGCTGAGCATGAAGCTTTCACGTGGAGAGGTCATTCTTGGAGTTGAACGCCAGTTTGTAACGTGTTTCTGGCGTTGAACTCCACTTTGCAACTTGTTTCTGGCGCTGAACGCCAGACTGCAACATGGAATTGGCGTTCAATGCCAGTTTGCATCGTTTAAACTCGGGCAAAGTGTGAACTATTATATATTGCAGGAAAGCCCTGGATGTCTACTTTCCAACGAAATTGGAAGCGCGCCATTTGGAGTTCTGTAGCTCCAGAAAATCCACTTTGAGTGTAGGGAGGTTAGAATCCATCAGCATCTGCAGTCCTTCTTCAACCTCTGAATCTGATTTTTGCTCAAGTCCCTCAATTTCAGCCAGAAATTACCTGAAATCATAGAAAAACACACAAACTCATAGTAAAGTCTAGAAATGTGAATTTTAATTAAAAACTAATAAAAATATACTAAAAACTAACTATATCATACTAAAAACAATGCCAAAAAGCGTATAAATTATCCGCTCATCACAACACCAAACTTAAATTGTTGCTTGTCCCCAAGCAACTGAAAATAAAATAGGATAAAAAGAAGAGAATATACTATAAATTCCAAAATATCAATGAAACTTAGCTCCAATCAGATGAGCGGAACTTGTAGCTTTTTGCCTCTTAAAAAGTTTTGGCATCTCACTTTATCCATTGAGGTTCAGAATGGTTGGCAATTATAGGAACTTAGAATTCAGATAGTGTTATTAATTCTCCTAGTTTAGTATGTTGATTCTTGAACACAGCTACTTTATGAGTCTTGGCCGTGGCCCTAAGCACTTTGTTTTCCAGTATTACCACCGGATACATAAATGCCACAGACACATAACTGGGTGAACCTTTTCAGATTGTGACTCAGCTTTGCTAAAGTCCCCAATTAGAGGTGTCCAGGGTTCTTAAGCACACTCTTCTTTTGCTTTGGACCTTGACTTTAACCGCTCAGTCTCAAGTTTTCACTTGACACCTTCACACCACAAGCACATGGTTAGGGACAGCTTGGTTTAGCCGCTTAGGCCAGGATTTTATTCCTTTAGGCCCTCCTATCCACTGATGCTCAAAGCCTTGGATCCTTTTTATTACCCTTGCCTTTTGGTTTTAAGGGTTACTGGCTTTTTTGCTCTTGCCTCTTGGTTTTAAGAGCTTTTGGCTTTTTCTGCTTGCTTTTTTTTTCTCTTTTTTTTTCCCCATTTTTTTCGCAAGCTTTCTGTATTCACTGCTTTTTCTTGCTTCAAGAATTATTTTTATGATTTTTCAGATTATCAAATAACATTTCTCCTGTTCATCATTCTTTCAAGAGCCAACATATTTAACATTCTTA
>NC_029785.2:95168829-95173648 GCF_000816755.2 Arachis ipaensis
AAAATTTAAGAACAAGGAATGAGTCCACCTTAGTGATGGTGGCGTTTCCTTCTTAAGGAACCAATGATGTCCTTAAGCTCTTCTATGTCTCTTCCTTGTCTTTGTTGCTCCTTCCTCAAAGCTCTTTGATCTTCTCTAATTTCATGGAGGATGATGGAGTGCTCTTGGTGCTCCTATCCTTAGTTGCTGCCAATAATTGTGTGGAGGAAAATGTATCCCCTGAGGTATCTCAGGGATCTCTTGATTTGCAGTCAAATGTTCTACCACTGAGCCATAGACCCTTGAGATGAATCTCTCCATCTCCTATGACTCGGAGGTGGAAGCTTTTGTCTTCCCTTTTCTCTTTCTAGAGGTTTCTCTGGTCTTAGGTGCCATCAATGGTTATGGAAAAACAAAAAAAGCTATGCTTTTACCACACCAAACTTAGAATATTGCTCGCCCTCGAGCAAAAAAAGAAAGAATAGTAGAAGAAGGAGAAGATATGGAGGAGATGGAGGGATGTGTGTATTCGGCTATATGGGTGGGCTTGAGAGAGAGAGAGAGATTTTGAATTTTGAAGGTAGGTGGGGTGTATGGATGTGAGTGGTGAATGGAAAACAGAAGGGATGACTATGAATGGAGAGAGAGAGATGGTGATATAGGATTATGAGGAAGGAAGGTGAGTGGAGGTATGTGGGGATCCTGTGGGGTCCACAAATCCTGAGGTGATCCTATGGGGTCCACAGATCCTGAGGTGTCAAGGATTTACATCCCTGCACCAATTAGGCATGTAAAATGCCTTTGCATGGATTTCTGGCGTTTAGACGCCGAAGTGATGCTTGTTCTGGGTGTTCAACGCCCATATGCAGCATATTTCTGGCGTTGAACGCCGGCTTCATGCTTGTTTCTGGCGTTCAGTGCCAGCTCCATGCTCTGTTCTAGCGTTGAACGCCAACCAGATGCTCCTTACTAGTGTTTAAACGCCAGTAAGTCCTTCCTCCAGGGTGTGATTTTTCTTCTGCTGTTTTTTATTCTGTTTTTAATTTTTGGATTTATTTTGTGACTCCACATGATCATCAAACTAGTAAATCATGAAATAACAAAGAGAAAATAAAATAAAATATATTAAATAACATTGGGTTGCCTCCCAACAAGCGCTTCTTTAATGTCAATAGCTTGACAGTGGGCTCTCACTGAGCCACACAAGTGATCAGGTCAATTTTATAGATTCCTAACACCAAACTTAGAGTTTAGCCGAGGCCTCCCAACACCAAACTTAGAGTTTGATTGTGGGGGCTTTGTTTGACTCTGTACTGAGAGAAGCTTTTCATGCTTCCTCTCCATGGTTATAGAAGGAGGACCTTGAGTTTTAAACACAAGGTAGTCCTCATTCAGTTGAAGGACCAACTCTCCTCTGTCCACATCAATCACAGCTCTTGCTGTGGCTAGGAAGGGTCTTCCAAGGATGATGGATTCATCCTCTTCCTTCCCAATTCTAGGATTATGAAATCAGCAGGGATGTAAAGGCCTTCAACCTTTACTAGCACGTCCTCTACTAGTCCATAAGCCTGTTTCATGGATTTGTCTGCCATCTCTAATGAGAATTTGGCAGCCTGTACCTCAAAGATTCTCAGTTTCTCCATTACAGAGAGTGGCATGAGGTTTATCCCTGACCCAAGGTCACATAGAGCCTTCTCAAAGGTCATGGTGCCTATGGTACAAGGTATTAAGAACTTTCCAGGATCCTGTTTCTTCTGAAGCAATGTCAGTTGATCCAGATCACTCAGTTCATTGATGAGCAAGGGAGGTTCATCTTCCCAAGTCTCATTACCAAATAATTTGGCATTCAGCTTCATGATTGCACCAAGGTACTTGGCAACTTGCTCTTCAGTGACATCTTCATTCTCTTCAGAAGAAGAATACTCATCAGAGCTCATGAATGGCATAAGAAGGTTTAATGGAATCTCTATGGTCTCCAGGTGAGCCTCAGAGTCCTTTGGTTCCTTAGAGGGAAACTCCTTATTGATCTCTGGACGTCCCAGGAGGTCTTCCTCAGTGGGGTTCACGTCCTCTCCCTCCCTTGTAGGTTTGGCCATGATGATCAATTCAATGGCCTTGCACTCTCCTTTTGGGTTTTCTTCTGTATTGTTTGGGAGAGTACTAGGAGGGGTTTCAGTGATCCTTTTACTCAGCTGGCCCACTTGTGTTTCCAAATTTCTAATGGAGGACCTTGTTTCATTCATGAAACTTAGAGTGGCCTTAGATAGATCAGAGACTATATTTGCCAAGCTAGATGGATTCTGCTCAGAACTCTCTGTCTTTTGCTAAGTAGATGATGGAAAAGGCTTGCTATTGCTAAACCTGTTTCTTCCACCATTATTTAAGCCTTGTTGAGGCTTTTGTTTATCCTTCCATGAGAGATTTGGCTGATTTCTCCATGAGGGATTATAGGTGTTTCCATAGGGTTGTGCTTTAGCTTCCCTTAGCTTCCTCTTCAGAGTCCTTTCAAGTTCAGGATCAGCTTCAACAAGAATGTTCTTATCCTTGTTCCTGCTCATATGAAAAAGAAGAAGAAAGTAGAAAATATGGAATCCTCTATGTCACAGTATAGAGATTCCTTTGTGTGAGTAGAAGAAGAAAAGAATGTAATGTAAAGAAGAGAAGAGGGAAAACTCGAACACAGAGAGGAAGATGGGGTTCGAATTTTTGGGTGAAAGAGAAGTGTTAGTAGATGAATAAATGAATAGAAGGAGATGAGGGGTGAGAGAATTTTTGAAATTTAATTAAAATAAAAATTAAAATTGAAAGTTAGATTTCAAAAATTAAAGTTGAAATTAAATTAAAATTAAAACAATTAGTTAATTAAAAAGGAATTTTGAAAAAGGAGAGAGGGAATTTTCGAAAATAAGAGAGAGAGGATTAGTTTGGTAGTTTTGAAAAAGATATGATTGAAACAAAAAGATAAGATTGATTGAGAAAGTTTTGAAATTTGTTTTTGAAAAAGATATGATTGAAATTTAAAAAGATATGATTGAAACAAAAAGATAAGATTTGAAAATCAATTTTAAAAAGATAAGAAGTTAGAAAAGATTTTGAAATTGAATTTGAAAAAGATATGATTGAAATTTTAATTTGAAAAAGATTTGAAAAGAAAATTAAAAAGATTTGATTTTGAAAACTAAAGTTGATTACTTGACTAACAAGAAACTAAAAAGATATGATTCTAGAGTTTAAAGATTGAATCTTTCTTAATAAGCAAGTAACAACTTGAAATTTTTCAATCAATCATATTAAATGTTAGTAAAGATTTTGAAAATTAAGAGATAAAATAAAAAATAAAAAAGATTTTGAAAATCAAATTTAAAAAGTTTTCGAAAATATGAAGGTAAAATGAAAAAGATTTGATTTTTGAAAAAGATTTTGAAAAGATAAGATTTTTAAATTGAAAATTTGATTTGATTCATGAGAAACAATTAAATTTAAAAACTTTTTGACTAAATCAAATCATATTTTCGAAAATTTTGAGTAAAATAAGGAAAAGATATTATTTTTATTTTTGTTTTTATTATTTTTTTTGAATTTTTAATGAAGAAAGAGAAAAACATGAAAAAGACTCATAACATAAAAATTATGAATCAAAACACACAATGCATGCAAGAACACTATGAATGTCAAGATGAACACCAAGAACACTTTGAAGATCAAGATGAACATCAAGACTTATTTTTGAAAATTTTTAATGAAAGAAAAACATGCAAGACACCAAACTTAGAAATTTGCAATGCTTAGACAATATGAATGCAAAAATGCATATGAAAAATAAGAAAAGACACAAAACAAGAAAATATGAAGATCAAACAAGAAGACTGGCCAAGAACAACTTGAAGATCATGAAGAACATATGGTGAATTTTCGAAAATTCTTGAGACAAACAAACACATGCAAGACACCAAACTTAAAAATTGACTCTAGACTCAAACAAGAAACATCAAAATATTTTTGGTTTTATGAATTTGTAAATTTTTTGGATTTTTCGAAAATAAATTTTGGAAAAACGAAAAAGAAAAATTTTTTTGTATTTTTCGAAAATAAGAAATAAAAAAAAACTTAAAATTAAAATAAAATTACCTAATCTGAGCAACAAGATGAGCCGTCAGTTGTCCAAACTCGAACAATCCCCGGCAACGGCGCCAAAAACTTGGTGTGCGAAATCGTGATCATTCCATTCCTTGGTAACGGTGCTAAAAACTCAATACACACATTCATGATCTTATATTTGTTTCACAACTTCGTACAACTAACCAGCAAGTGCACTGGGTCGTCCAAGTAATAAACCTTACGTGAGTAAGGGTCGATCCCACGGAGATTGTCGGCTTGAAGCAAGCTATGGTCACCTTGTAAATCTCAGTCAGGCGGATTAAATTGTATTAAGAAATTATAGTAGATGAAAATAAATAAAATATAAAATAGGATAGTGGTACTTATGTAATTCATTAGTGAGAATTTCAGATAAGCGTATAGAGATGCTTTCGTTCCTCTGATCTTTGCTTTCTTGCTGTCTTCATCCAATCAATCCTACTCCTTTCCATGGCAAGCTGTATGTTGGGCATCACCGTTGTCAATGGCTACTTCCCGTCCTCTCAGTGAAAATGGTCCAAGATGCTCTGTCACGGCACGGCTATTCATCTGTCGGTTCTCGATCATACTGGAATAGGATCCATTGATCCTTTTGCGTCTGTCACTACGCCCAGCACTCGCGAGTTTGAAGCTCGTCACAGCCATCCCTTCCCAGATCCTACTCGGAATACCACAGACAAGGTTTAGACTTTCCGGATCTCAG
>NC_029785.2:95173656-95212096 GCF_000816755.2 Arachis ipaensis
AATGAATATCTTAGAAGCGGAATAAGTTGAATTGAATAGAAAAACAGTAGTACTTTGCATTAATCCTTGAGGAATAGCAGAGCTCCACACCTTAATCTATGGTATGTAAAAACTCTACCGTTGAAAATACATAAGTGATAAGGTCCAGGCATGGCCGAATGGCCAGCCCCCAAAACATTATCAAAGGACCAAAAGATAATCCAAAGATGATCCGAAGATAGTAAAAAGTCCTATTTATACTAAACTAGTTACTAGGGTTTACAAAAATAAGTAAATGATGCAGAAATCCACTTCTGGGGCCCACTTGGTGTGTGCTTGGACTGAGCATGAAGCTTTCACGTGGAGAGGTCGTTCTTGGAGTTGAACGCCAGTTTATAACGTGTTTCTGGCGTTGAACTCCACTTTGCAACTTGTTTCTGGCGCTGAACGCCAGACTGCAACATGAAACTGGCGTTCAATGCCAGTTTGCGTCATCTAAACTCGGGCAAAATATGGACTATTATATATTGCAGGAAAGCTCTGGATGTCTACTTTCCAACGCAATTGGAAGCGCGCCATTTGGAGTTCTGTAGCTCCAGAAAATCCACTTTGAGTGCAGGGAGGTCAGAATCCATCAGCATCTGCAGTCCTTCTTCAACCTCTGAATCTGATTTTTGCTCAAGTCCCTCAATTTCAGCCAGAAATTACCTGAAATTACAGAAAAACACACAAACTCATAGTAAAGTCAAGAAATGTGAATTTTAATTAAAAACTAATAAAAATATACTAAAAACTAACTAAATCATACTAAAAACAATGCCAAAAAGCGTATAAATTATCCGCTCATCAACGCCCAGTGTTGAACCTTCAAGTCCCCTTTCTGAACCAATGAACTGGCATGCCACGCCCATCATTCAAGTGGCATGCCCAGTGTTGACTAGGGGGTTGTGTGCCACGCCCAGCCTGGCGTGCGACGCCCCCTTTGTGGTCTTCAAAATTGCTCCCTGAAAAATATAGTTGGCGTGCCACGCCCATGTAAAAGCTCTTTGTCTCTTCTCTGGATTATGTAACTGGCGTGCCATGCCTGGCCTTGGCGTGCCACGCCCATTGTGCTTCATCTCTCTGGCATGCCACACCCATAGTGAGCTCCATGGACTTCTTCTCTGGAAAATGATACTGGCGTGCCATGCCTTCGATGTCAAGTGGCACGTCCATTAGAAGTCTTTCACTTTGCCTTCTGGAATTGTCAACTGGCATGCCACACCCCTTGGCTGGCGTGCCACGCCCATTCAAAGTGTGGGCGTTTGCACCAAGTGGCACGCCCAGTTCACACGCCCAGCATCCTTTTCTTGTTTCCTTCTTCTATTATTGCTCTTTTCACCTGAAATTTAACAAAAACTCATTTCAAAGCAATGTACTATAATATTCACCATTTACTTCATGAAATTGTATTGATTTAACGAGATTATGCTCTTTTTATGGTCCTTTTAGATAAGAGAAAGAGGTAGATGATGCAAGTCATCATTATCCAACCACCTCTTTGCTTGATCCTTTATAGCAAAAGGAAAGAGCAATATATCCGTAGACATCTTAGTCTACTCCCTCATGGTGTACAATGTCAGTAATTTTTAAGAAATCTGCTAAGAATTCTGTAGGTTCTTCTTGTGAAAGTTCAGAAAACTGGCAGTTTTGCTGCACTATAGTAATGAGTTGAGGGTTTACCTCAAAGCTACTTGCTCTGATGTGAGGTATGCTAACACTTCTTCCATAGAAGTCAGCAGTGGGATTTGTATAAGATCTCAGAGTTCTTCTAAACCCTTCATTCTCACTTGGGTTCATAGAGAAGAAAGGTAGAAGAAAAGGAAGAAGAAAGAGGAATAGAAGAAAAAATAAAATAAGAATTAAAATATTTTTGTTTTTATTATATTTATTTATTTAATGAAAAATTTAAAATTAATTAATTAAAAAGAATTTAAATTTAATTATTAAAATTCGAAAATAGAAGAGAGAGAAGAAGTTAGTTAGGAGGTTTTGAAAAAGAAGAGAGAGAATATATGTAATTAATTATGAAAAGATTTGAATTTAAAATAAGATAAGAAATAAAATAAGATTTGAAATTAAAATTGAGATTTTAAAATTAAATTTTAAAATTTTGAAAATTAAAATTTGAAATTTTAAGAATTAAAACTTGAAATTAAATTTTGAATTTTGAAAAGATAAGATTTGAAATTTGATTTTGAAAAAGATGAAATTTTAAAATTTGAAATTTTAATTCTAAATTTTGAAATTTGAAAAAGATAAGATAAAGTTTGAAAAGATGTGATTTTTATTTTTCATTTTTTTTTAAAAAGATTTAATTTTTGAAAACTTGAAGACTATAAAAATTTGAAATTAAAATATGAATTTTTATTTAAAAATTTCAAAAATTTGGTTAAAATAAAAATAGAAAACATATTTTTTTATTTTTGAATTTAATGATGAAAGAGAAAAACAAGTAAAAGACACAAAACTTAAAATTTTTAGATCTAGCACCCAAAGTTTTCGAAAATTTGGAGGGAAAAACACAATGGGACACAAAACTTAAAAATTTTAAGATGAAAATATATAGGAACATAAGAACACTTTGAAGACTAGAAAGAACACAAAGAACAAGACTCAAAAAATTTAAAGAACATAAGAACATATAAATAACACCAAACTTAAAATTTTTAGAAAATCAAACACAAATTTTCGAAAAAGAAAATAAACAAGAAGACACAAAACTTAAAATTTGACACAAGATTTAAAAAAATAACTATTTTTGAAGAATTTTTTTGAAAGAAAGACTCAAATAGATAGCTAAGGATGTTTGAAAATAAACTGCATGAAAAGGGTTTTTGGAAAAGTTTTAGAATTTTTGGTAATTGAAAAATAGGAATATGTAAGACTCAAATCAAGAACACAGATTAAACAAAGAAAAGAAAAATATTTTTGAATTTTTTTTTAGATTTTTTGAAAATAAAGAAGAGAAAAAGAAAAATAAAATAAAAGACTCAATTAAAAATGATCAAGAAATAATGTACCTGCTCTAGGGAGCAAGACAATCCGTCCGTTTGTCCAAACTCGAACAATCCCTGGAAATGGAGCCAGAAACTTGGTAGCACAAATCCCCACACTTTCGTACAGCTATACCAGCAAGTGCACTGGGTTGTCCAAGTAATACCTGAGCGAGTCAGGGTCGATCCTACGAGGATTGTTGGTATGAAGGAAGTTGTGGTTATCTTGCAGGTCAAAGTCAGGCAGATCAGAAGGTTGTTGGATTTGTGAGATCTGAAACCATGAAGACATATAACTAATAAAATGCTTTGTATATTAGAAAGAAATCGGTAATAGGAATATAAGAGAAGGGTATAGGGTATTTTGTCAAAGAAATCAGTAAAAGGGTTATAATTGAGGATTGGAGTTGCTTAGCCTTTCTGCATTAACTCTGGTATTACTGCCTCCTTTGCTTGTGAGTGATCTCTTCAATGGAAGGCTGTAAGTGATTAGCGCCTTTATTGAGAGGTCGTCAATACTCCTCCGGATCTGAACCCCAGGGTTAGTATGGATCCATCTCTGCTTGAGGGTGAAGTGCGTACAGTCCATTCTCTTTAATGATCCTACTCAAAATGCCACAGACAAGGTAAGATCTTGCGGATCAGGGAATGCTGCATCATTGGGTTCTAGCCTCTACCATAGAGACCCTAATCTCCCCGGAATTGACTGAATTGGTGTTCCGAGAAGTCCCCAATGAAGTCGTGGATTAGCCATCTGAAAGATGTATGATCCAAACTGGTGGTGCGTGCTTTCCACTGAAGTATTCACACGAACCCAAGTAGACGCGGGTGTTTGTCTGGCATGTTCGTCTTAATGTGATGAACAGAGATGATTGTCATTGATCATCCTATCCACCATGTTGAAGTGCGAATATACATCTTAGAATTAATCAAACACGGATCGAATAAGAAACAGTAATACTTTTATTAATTTATAGGACTCAGCAGGGCTCCTCCCCTTAACATAGGAGGTTTAGAAACTCATACTGATGTAAAATACAATGGTAAAATTTGAATGGTGTGTAAAAAGTCTGAATGATTATTTAAAATAACTCTTAAATACTAAACTAGTGACTAGTAAAGGTAAAACAGTCTTTTTAGTGCCAAAATCCACTTCTGGGACCCACTTGGTAAGTGTTTGGGCTGTGCTTTGATGAGATCTATGTGCTATGAGACCTTTTGGGCATGAAATGCTGCTAGGGGGTCCTCTCTGGCTATTTGGATGCTGGGCTCTGCTCCTTGGGCGCTGGACGCCAGAAAATGGGGCAGGAGGCTGGTGTTGGACGCCAGTTTTGGGCCTTCTAATCCGAAACAAAGTATGGACTATTATATATTGCTGGAAAGCTCTAGAAGTCAGCTTTCCATAGCAGTTATTTGGACAGCATCTGCAGTGCCTTCTCTGTCTCTGGATAAGACTTCTGCTCCTGCTCCTCAAACTCAGCCAGAAAATACCTAAAATGGTACAAAAATAAACAAACTGAAAGTAGAATCCAAAAATATGAATTTAACACTAAAACTTGTAAAAACTTAATAAAAACTAAATAAAACATGCTAAAAACTATATGAAAACTATGCCAAAAAGCGTATAAAATATCTTCTCTTCAGTTATCTCATTCTACATGGGTTTAGAGTGAGTCTTTCATCGGACAATAAAGAATCCCTAGCTTGATCATACATCTCCTAGACGACTAATCCACAACTTCGAAGGGAACTTCTCGAAACATTAGTTCAGCTGAAGTATGGGGAGATTAGAGTCTTTGTGGTAGAGGCTAGAACCAAAGGCGCAGCACTCTCTGATCTGGAAGATTCGACCTTATCTGTGGCATTTTGAGTAGGATTAACAAGGAGGATGAACTGTTGGAGCTTCACCCTCAATCGGACTGGATCCGCACTAACCCTGGGATTTAGATCTGGAGGAGTATTAGCGATCTCTTAACAAAGGCATTAATCACATACAACCTGCCATAGAAGAAATCATTCACAGTTGAAGAAGACAGTAAGACCGGATTGATTCAGAAGAACAAAGCATCTCCAAGCCTTAACTTTCTTCATATCATCGCTTTCATCATCAATTGAGTGACATTTTATTTATTTTCTTTTTTTATGCGAATTAAACAAACAAACAACTCTTCTATCCACCTGTCTAAGATTTACAAGATAACCATAGCTTGCTTCAAATCACAATCCTCGTGGGATCGACCCTGACTCACTCAGGTATTATTTGGACGACCTAGTGCACTTGCTGGTTCAGTACCACGAGGTGTAATTCTGTGGCTACCAAGTGTTTGGCGTCGTTGCCAGGGATTGTTCGAGTTTGGACAACTAACAAATTATCTTGTTGCTTAGATTAGGTAAATTTCCTTTTTTTTATAGGTTTAGTTTTATTTTATCTGAGTCTTTTATTTTCTTTTCAAAACGCTTTGAAAAATATTTTCTTTTCTTTATCAATCTTTATCTTTTGGTTGAGTCTTTCTTTTTGTTCTTGTTTGAGTCTTTTTCTAAAATTTTTTCAAAAATTGTGTCTTTTGTTTGAATCTTGTGTCAATCTTTAAGTTTGGTGTCTTCTTGTGTCTTTTCTTTCAAAATTTTTGAAAATTGTGTCGTTGGTTTTCAAAATTTTTAAGTTTGGTGTCTTTTGCATGTTCTTGTTTTCTTTGAATTCTTTGAGTTTTGTTCTTGGTGTTCTTCTTGATTTTCAAAGTGTTCTTGTTTTTCTTCTTGTTTTGATCTTAAAATTTTTAAGTTTGGTGACTCTTTGTGTTTTTGTTTAAAATTTTTGCACACTAGGTGTCCTTAGATCTAAAAATTTTAAGTTTGGTGTCATTTAGTTGTTTTTCTCTTTCTTCATTAAATTCAAAAAAAAAAAAAAGATCTTTTCTTATCTTTAATTGCAATTTTCGAAAATCTTACCAAAATAAATTCAAAATTTTTAAATTTGGTGTTTTCTTGTTAGTCAAGTCAAGATTTAAATTTTAAAATCATATCTTTTTCAAATTTCTATCTTATCTTTCTATCTTTCTTTAAAATTCAAAAACCTTATCTTATCTTATTTCAAATTCAAATTTTAAAATTCAATTTCAAAATCAAATCTTTTTCAAAAATCAAATTTCAAAGCTTATCTTTTTCAAATCTTTTTAAATTCTTATCTTATCTTTTTTAATTTCAAAATTCAAAATCAAATCTTTTTAAAATCTTCTCAATTTCTATCTTATCTTTTCTAATTTCAAATTTAAATTCAAATCTTTTCTAATATTCTATCTTATCTTATTTTCAAATCTTTCTTAATTAGTTACTTGTTCCTCCTTCTTTTTCAAAACTTCCTAACTAATTTCTGTCTTCTAATTTTCGAAAATATATTCTCTATTTCTCTCTCCTCTTTTTCGAAAATCAACAATTAATTTTCAATTCCTTTTAGTTAATTAACCTTTAATTTATTCTCGAATTAAATAAATAAATAACATAAGAACAAAAATATTTTAATTCTTGTTTCTCTTTTACTTCTAATTTTTGAATTCTTCTTCTCTTTCTTCTCCTATTTTCATTCTTCTTTCTTTTATCCCTCACATCTCATTGGAAGTTCTCTGTTCTCTGGCATAGAAGCTTCCTTTCTTGTTGCATCTATGTTTTCTTATTTATCACCAGGAACAGAGATAAATAGCCTCTCTTTGAACCTGATCCTGAACATGAGAAAACTCTAAGAAGGTGTTAGCAACAAGCTAAAATACAACACTCTGGAAGAAACCTCTCCGAAAATTTCGAACAAGAAGCTGAAGGCATCGCAGCTGATGAACGGATATTTTATACGCTTTTTGGCATCATTTTCATATAGTTTTTAGCATGTTTTGTTTAATTTTTATTAAGTTTTCATAGGTTTTAGTGTTAAATTCACATTTTTGGATTCTACTTTGAGTTTGTGTCTTTTTATGAATTTCAGGTATTTCTGGCTGAAATTGAGGAGCTGGAGCAAAAGTTTGATTCAGAGACAGAGAAAGCACTGCAGATGTTGTCCGGATCTGACCTCCTTGCACTCAAAAGAGCTTTTCTGGAGCTACAAAAGTTCAAATGGAGCATTCTCAATGGCTATGGAAAGCCGACTTCCAGAGCTTTCTCGAAATATATAATAGTCTATACTTTGTTTTAGAATTGAAGGCCTAAAACTGGTGTCCAACTCCAACCTCCTGCCCTATTCCAGGCGTCCAGCACCCAAAGGGGGAGACCAGCATCCAAACGCCCAAAGAGGACCCCCTAGCCAGCATTCAATGCCCTAGAGGCCTCCTAGCACATGGATCTCATCAAAGTTCAGCCCAAACACTCACCAAGTGGGCCCTAGAAGTGGATTTTAGCATTAAAAAGACTATTTTACCCTTACTAAGTCATTATTTTAGTATTTAAAGGAGAAGATCAACCTTATTTAGGATCTTCGACCACCTTTTGACACTTTACATGTTTTTATTATAGTATTTTCTATCAGTATGAGTTTCTAAACCTGCTAGGTTGAGGGGAGGAACCCTGCTAAGTTTTATGGATTAATAAAAGTATTACTGTTTCTTTCTTAATTCGTGTCTGATTCTCTATTCTAAGATGTATCTTCGTTCTTCATCAATATGAATGCGATTGAACTAGCATAAGTTTATTGATGACAGGTCATCTTATGCTAGTTTTACTAGCAATTTTCATTTGTTTCATTAGATTTCATGCACTTTCTTACACAATAAGTAAGTGATTGGAGTGGAATTTCATGTTTATCTTGACTCAATCAAACATCATTAATTTTATACAAAATCATGAGATTTATGCAAGAATTAGATGATTATTATGAATAATGCAAAATCTTATGATTTTGGTGAGACTTTGATTGCATGTTTGGGTGATTTCAGGTGAAAAAATGAAGAGAAAGAGATGCAGTGCAGAGTAACGCTGCGCTCAAATAGAGAACGCCACGCTCTCTATCGACGCGTACGCGTACAGCACGCTTACGCGTCAGGCAACAAATTTTGAAGACCCATGCGTACGCGTGCATGATACGTATGCTCATTTGCAAAGGGAGCGCTACGTTAATTAAGTGAGCGTTTTCGAGCAGATTTGAATTAGGAATTGAAAGTTTCGCATCCGACGCACACGCGTACATGATGCGCACGCGTCGGTGGATCATCTGGGATGAAGCACCGTTACGCGTGGATGGCGCGGAAGCTTGGAATCAAAATTTTGCTATCCACGCTCATCCACAGAGGACGCGCACGTGCATGCATGGGGAAGCATTCATGGCGTCAACGTAGCGCTCGTCAAATGAATGCTATCAAAGACGCGCATGCGTGAACGGGAAGCGCAAGCATGGCTGAGGCTGAAGTTGGCAGTGATGCGCACGCGTATGTGACGCGTACGCGTCGATGGACAAAAACACAAAAGGACACATGGGCGTGAAGCACGCATACGCGTGATGAGTACTCAGAAAAGCAAGGACGTGCATGCATCGGAGACGCGTACGCGTGGGTGAATGAACGCTGCGCTCACTTTCAGAACGCTACGTTCCCCTGGAAGCTGCAACCAAGTACCCATCTTTGATCCACTTCATCAAAGACCAAAAAGCCCACTCCATGTACTTGATGACTAAATTAGAAAGTGTATAAATAAGAGAAAATTTGATTTCAATAGGGCCTTCTTATTTTTAGCTACTCTTTTACCTTCTTTTGAATTTATCTTTTTAGTTCTGTTTTAGGAATTCTGAGATATGAGTTTTGTTGGCTTTCTATTTTTCTTTCTGATCTTCATCTTCTGCATTTTTCTTTTCTGTTTTGGTACTAGAGCAATGATGAACTAAACCCCAAATTTTTTTAAGGGGAGGAGCTCTATTATAATTCCAATGAATCAATGAAATTCTTCTTTTTCTCAAATCAATTTAGTAGCTATTGGATATCTTCTGTTTTGATTTAGAATTCTTCACTCCGGAAGGGGGTTGAATTCCATTGAATGCTTGTGTGAGCCTCGAAAGAGGAATCGCTTGCATTAGAATTGGAGCTCTATCCTTCACTACTCTCTTTATCAATACTATTCGGGAGGAATTGAGATCTTGAGAGTTAGTGTAGCTTATGGATGAGAGATATGCACTTAACCTCTTCTCATGACAATTAGATCAAGGAATTCGCAATATTGATTGTGATTAGGGAGATTGGATTGCCAAGGAATTGGGATCCAATAAATTTCAATCCGCCATAGATCTACCAAATGATTGAGAAAGGAGTTGAGCCCAATTTGATTCAGGAAGGATTACAATACCTCCAAACCTTGATGAATCACTTTCTTTGAATTTTTCCAACTTAGATCTCTCTGATTTTTACTACAATTTACATATTCTGTTTGATTTCCCAGCACCCAAATCCCTTTATTATTCATGCAATTTAATTTTCCTGGCAATTTAGATTCTGCAATTTAAATTTTTTGCACTTTAAGATTCAGTTATTTATCTTTTTTGCAATTTAAGTTTCAGCTCCTTTAATTTCTTGTTCTCTGAGTTTCTGCAATTTACTGCTTCTACAATTTAAGATTCTGCCAATTTTACTTTCTGCACTTTAATTTCTTGCAATTTATATTATGTTAATCAACTTTTACTCAAATCATCAACTGTTTGCTTAACTAAGTTCATCACCCAACTAAAATTACTCAATCCCTCAATCCCTGTGAGATCGACCTCACTTTTGTGAGTTTTACTACTTGATGTGACCCAGTACACTTGCCGGTGGGTTTGTGTGGAATCGATTTTCCCTCATCAAGTTTTTGCCGCCGTTGCCGGAGATTGATATAGATTAACAATGATTAAGTAAGTGATAATATAGATTAAGCATTTTCTTTCTTTGTTTTTACTAAGCATATTAACTATTTGTGATTTTGTTTCTGCTAACTTTAACTTTACTCTAGCAAAAGAGTGCTTTGTTTCTGTTTCTGGTTTTGTTTGTGTTGTATGCCAGGAGGAAGAAGAGGTGCATCTACCTCTTTTGATTCTGAGCCAGAGAGGACATTCTTGAGATTGAGAAGAGAAGCTCGAGGGAAGGGAGTTATTGGAGAAGTAGGATCAGAAGAGGAAGACCAAGAAATGGAGGGTAACCTCCCTAATCCACTAGAAGAGGTGGCCAATAACAATGGCCAACCTCAAAGGAGAGTTCTAGCATCATATACCTTCCCCAATCCAAAAAACTATGGGAGCAGTATACTCACTCCTAATGTTCATGCAAATAACTTTGAATTAAAGTCTCAGCTTATCACTTTGGTGCAAAATAATTGCTCCTATGGAGGAGGCCCCCTTGAGGATCCAAATCAACACCTATCTGTCTTCCTGAGGATATGTGAAACTGTCAAGACAAATGATATGCATCCGGATATCTACAAGTTGCTGCTGTTCCCATTTTCTTTGAGGGGTAAGGCATCTCAATGGTTGGAAACATTTTCCAAAGCATCAACACTTGGGATGATTTGGTGAACAAATTTCTATCTAAGTTCTACCACCTCAGAGGATCATAAGACTGAAGACAGAAGTGCAAACATTCACTCAAATGGATGGAGAATCATTTTATGAGGCATGGAAAAGATACAAAGCTCTGATTAGGAAATGTCCACCTGAGATGTTTAGTGAATGGGACAGACTTCAGAATTTCTATGAGGGATTGACTTTAAAAGCTCAAGAGTCTTTAGACTACTCTGCAGGTGGTTCATTACAACTAATGAAGATAGCTGAGGAAGCTCAGAATCTCATAGACACTATGACCAATAATTAATACTTCTATGCTCATCAGAGGCAACGCCAACCAGTTCAAAAGAAGGGTGTGTTAGAGCTAGAAGGAGTGGACACTATCTTGGTATAGAACAAGTTGATGCACCAACAAATCCAGCAACAAATGGAGTTGATGATAAAGATAATTGATGGACTCCAAGTGGCTGCAGTTAGCACAGCAAGCCAACCCTCAAATGGATGGAGCCAAAGTGAAGAAGCCTTTGAGAAAAGCAACTATGAGCAGCAACCAGAACAAGTCCAATATATTCATAACACCTCAAGCTCTTCTTAGAATGAATTTCATGGAGATACATACAATCCATCATGGAAAAATCATCCCAACTTGAGGTGAGGTGATAATCAGAATTCATGGCAAAAGAATCACAATTCTAACAACTCCCGCAACACAAACAACCAAACTCATTCATCCAATAATACTAACCAATACAGAAAACCACAAAACTCATATCAGTAACCCAACAATAACTCACAAATTTACCAAAATAACTTCTCCACACCACCTTTTAATTCCCAGAACAACCACCTCAACAACCCAAATAACTTCCAATAACAACCATCATATTCCAACATACCATCCGTTGACCATCAGAAAACTAGGATCTCAGCTCTTGAAGCAACATTACAAGCACTTGCTCAAACCACACAGGGTCTAGCCAAAGGGCAAGAAAGTTTAATTAAAAGTCAAGAGAGACAAGAGGCCACCATGAGGAATCTTGAAACACAAGTAGGGCAATTGGCCAGACAAGTTGAAAGACCAACCAATGTTTTCCCAAGTGATACTATTCCAAATCCCAAAGAAGAATACAAAATAATTCAACTCAAGAGTGGAAGAACATTGGAGGATGATAAAGCTAACAGCAAGAAAGAAGTGGCAGCAGAGGAAAAGAATCAAGAGAATTCCAAGAAAAAAGAGGATGAACCACAGACTTAAAAAAAGGGAAAGCAAGTCATGGAAGAGCAACCACAAGAACAGAGGAAGGTAGTGAGGCCTTACATCCCTCCTCTACCATATCCCCAAAGGTTGCAAAGAGAGCTCAAAGACCAACAATTTCCTAAGTTCCTTGATATTTTTAAGAAGCTGGAAATCAACATTCCTCTTGCTGAAGCATTGGAGCAGATGCCTTTATATGCAAAATTCCTCAAAGAGCTCATCAATAAGAAGAGAAGCTGGAATGAGAAGGAGACAGTAGTCTTGAACCAAGAGTGCAGTGCAGTGATTCAAAGAGGTCTCCCACCAAAACTCAAAGATCCTGGGAGTTTCATCATATCATGCACCATAGGCAACATGACCTTGGAAAAAGCT
Source organism: Arachis ipaensis (assembly GCF_000816755.2). Lineage (NCBI taxonomy): Eukaryota > Viridiplantae > Streptophyta > Magnoliopsida > Fabales > Fabaceae > Arachis > Arachis ipaensis. The sequence continues at coordinate 95,185,796 of NC_029785.2, forward strand.
CTCTGTGACTTAGGTGCCAACATCAATTTGATGCCTCTCTCACTAATGAAAAAGCTTGTAATAGAGGAAGTCAAACCCACCAGAATGTCACTTCAAATGCGGATAGATCACTCAAAATACCCAATGGAGTTGTGGAGAACTTATTGGTAAAGATTGGAGAATTCATCTTCCATGCCGACTTTGTCATTTTGGACATGGAAGAAGAAGGACACAACTCAATTGTCTTGGGTAGACCTTTCTTAGCAACATCAAGAGCTATCATTGATATGGAAAAAGGGGAGATGTCCCTTAAGGTACATAATGAGCAAATGATCATCAATGTCTTTAAGGTCATGCAATATCCCCCTGAGAAGGAAAAGCATATGAGGGTGGAAATGATAGAAGAATTGGAGGAAGAGGTGCTTGAAGCCAACGGCCAGGAGGAACAAGCAGAGGAAATAGAAGTAGAACAAGATGTATCAGAAGAACAAGTGATTGAAATCTCTTTTGAAGGCAAGAAAGAGGAGGTGCCAAAACAAGAGTTGAATCCCCTCCCTCCCCATCTCAAATATGCATATCTGGGTGAAGAGGATAGCCTTCCAGTAATCTCAATTCATCATTGAGCACACAAGATGAAGCCAAACTAATTGAGGTGTTGAAGACTCATAAGACAGTTTTAGGATGGACAATTGATGACATCAAGGGTATAAGCCCTGCAATTTGTATGCACAAAATCTTGCTAGAAGAGGACTCAAGGCCTGTGGTACAACCCCAAAGAAGGCTTAACTCAACCATGAAGGAGGTGGTTCAAAAAGAAGTAATGAAGCTGTGGAATGCTGGAATTATATACCCAATCTCTAATAGCTCTTGGGTAAGCCCAGTTCAAGTGGTGCTAAAGAAAGGTGGCATGACTGTCATCTTCAATGAGAAGAATGAACTCATTCCCACAAGGACAGTGACAGGGTAGAGAATGTGCATTGACTATAGAAGACTGAATGATGCCACAAGGAAGGATCACTTTTCTCTCCCCTTCATTGATCAGATGCTGGAAAGATTGGCTGGCCATGCATATTATTGCTTCTTGGACGGGTACTCTGGGTATAATCAAATAGTGGTGGATCCCAAGGATCGAGGAAGACCTCCTTCACATGTCCATTCGGAGTCTTTGCCTACAGAAGGATGCCCTTTAGGCTATTCAATGCCCCTGCTACTTTTCAAAGGTGTATGCTTTCTATATTTTCTGACATGGTAGAAAGATTTTTAGAAGTCTTCATGGATGATTTTTCTGTCTTTGGCAATTCATTTGATACTTGCTTGCATCATTTAACTTTTGTCTTGAAAAGATGCCAAGAAACTAATCTGGTCTTGAATTGGGAGAAATGCCATTTCATGGTTCCTGAAGGGATAATTCTTGGGCATAAGGTTTCAAGCAAAGGTATAGAAGTTGATAAGGCTAAAATAGAGATCATAGAAAAGCTTCCTATACCCGTTAATGTGAAAGCAGTAAGAAGTTTTCTTGGGCATACTAGTTTTTACAGGAGATTCATCAAAGACTTTTAAAAAATAGCTAAACTACTAAGTAACCTGCTAGTGGTTGACAATCCCTTTGTCTTTGATGATAGCTGTAAGCATGCCTTTGAAACTTTTAAAAAATAAACTCACTACAGCACCAATCATCACACCTCCAGATAGGGAATTGCCTTTTGAACTCATGTGTGATGCAAGTGACTTTGCAATTAATGCTGTGTTGGGACAAAAGAAAGACAAGTTGCATCACGTTATATACGATGCAAGTAAGGCGTTGAATGATATGAACAAAAGCTGGAGTTAAACGCCCAAACTGGCACAAAAGCTGGCGTTTAACTCCAAGAAAAGTATCTACACATGAAAGCTTCAATGCTCAGCCCAAGCACACACCAAGTGGGCCCGGAAGTGAATTTCTGCATCATTTACTCATTTCTGTAAACCCTAGGCTACTAGTTTTCTATAAATAGGACCTTTTACTATTGTAGAAACAGCTTTCAATCTATCTTGGAATCATGTTTTAAGGATTGAACCCTCTTTTGGAGGCTGGCCATTCGGCCATGCCTAGACCTTTTGTTCTTATGTATTTTCAACGGTGGAGTTTCTACACACCATAGATTAAGGTGTGGAGCTCTGCTGTTCCTCATGAATTAATGCAAAGTACTATTGTTTTTCTATTCAACTCAAGCCTATTTCTTCTCTAAGATATACACTCATTCTTCAACCCGACGAATGTGATGATCCGTGACACTCATCATCATTCTCACCTATGAACGCGTGCCTGACAACCACTACCGTTCTACTTGTAATAGCTTGAGTGCATATTTCTTAGCCTCCTGGTTCATGACGCATGGTTACCTTGCCTGACAACCGAGCCTTCCATTCCATGAGATCAAAGTCTTCGTGGTATAGGCTATAATCAATTGGCAGCATTCTTGAGATCCGGAAAGTCTAAACCTTGTCTGTGGTATTCCGAGTAGGATCTGGGAAGGGATGACTATGACGAGCTTCAAACTCGCGATTGTTGGGCGTAGTGACAGACGCAAAAGGATCAATGGATCCTATTCCAACATGATCGAGAACCAACAGCTGATTAGCCGTGCGGTGACAGCGAATTTGGACCATTTTCACTGAGAGGACGGGAGGTAGCCATTGACAATGGTGAAACCCAACATAAGCTTGCCATGGAAAGGAGTATGAATGATTGGAAGAAGGAAATAGGAATGCAGAGGTTCAGAAGGAACAAAGCATCTTCATACGCTTATCTGAAATTCTTACCAATGAATTACATAAGTATCTCTATCCTATTTTATGTTTTATTCATCTTTTAATTATCAATTCTCCATAACTATTTCAATCCGCCTGACTGAGATTTACAAGGTGACCATAGCTTGCTTCAAGCCGACAATCTCCATGGGATCGACCCTTACTCACGTAAGGTTTATTACTTGGACGACCCAGTGTACTTGCTGGTTAGTTGTGCGGAGTTGTGATTACAATTGTGCGTACCAAGTTGTTGGCGCCATTGATGATCACGATTTCATGCACCAGCCAACTATATTCAAAGATGCCAGAGAGTTTGTGCACCAATGCAATGAATGTCAAAGAGCTGGAGGCTTGACAAAGAGGAATGAAATGCCTCAAAATTTTATTTTGGAAGTGGAGCTATTTGATCTCTGGGGTATAGATTTCATGGGCCCCTTTCCCCCATCCTATTCTTTCAAATACATTCTGGTAGTAGTGGAATATGTCTCTAAATGGGTGGAGGCTATATCCACAACCACATGTGATGCACCAAATGTTCTTCAATTTCTTAAGAAACACATCTTTACTAGATATGGGACCCAAAGGCCTTATTAGTGATGGTGGCAGCCACTTTGGCAACAAACAAATGGAAAAACTGCTCCATAAATATGGAGTAGTTCACAAAGTGGCCACACCATACCATCCTCAAACTAATGGCTAGGCTGAGTTGGCAAATAGAGAGCTGAAGAGAATATTAGAAAAGACAGTTGGGGTCACAAGGAAAGACTGGGCTAGAAAGTTGGATGATGCTCTATGGGCATATAGAACAGCATTCAAAACTCTAATTGGAAACTCACCGAAGAGAGAACTTTTGCGTGGTCTAGAATTCAGAATAAATTTCTGTTGCAAGTATAGCTTCTAAACCAACAAAAGTCCTTTCTTACAAACGTTTTGGTTGTCACAAGTAACAAACCCCTAAATAAATTGATAACCGAAGTATTTAAACCTCGGGTCGTCTCTCAAAGAATTGCAGGGAGGTATGTTCTTATTATTGGTTATGAGTTTTGTAAATTGGGGGGTTTTTGAAATAAGGAGCAAGTAATTTAAATGACAAGAAAAATAAATTAATAATAATAAAATCTCTTGGCAAGGTTTTAGAATTTGGAATTTCTATCCTAGTTATCCTTATCAGGTGTGATGAGAATTGGGTTTTAATCCCACTTAGTTAAGTCAAGTGGACTAATTAGCTTGATCCTCAAGTCCTAGTCAATCCCCGTGGGAAGACTAGCTTTAGAGCGATCTAGATCAATTAGTAATCTGCCAACTTCGACCACTGCTGAGTTTGACAACTGAAGTGTTACCAATTACTTAACCAAAGCCAAAAGGAAGAAATTACAAATTATTAATGTAAATAAAGGAAAGCAATCATAATTCTGAAATACCTCAAATTATATTAAATAGAAAATCAAATCTAAACATGAATGGTTCATAAGCCAATTTGGCAACAAAAGTAATTAAAGAAAAGCATTAAAATATCTGGAAGTAAAAGAGAAATATAAAGTAAAAGGAATATTGAACCTGATAAGGAGTTGGAATATTAAATTGAAATAATAAGAAATCCTAATCCTAAAACCTAAGAGAGAGGAGAGAACCTCTCTCTCTAAAAACTACATCTAAACTATGAAAAGTGAATAATTGGAGACTTTCCTTGAATGGATGCATTCCCCCACTTTATAACCTCTAATCTGTGCCTTCTGGACTTGGATCTGGGCCAAAAAGGGTTTCAAAAATCGCTGGGAGCATTTTCTGTAATTTCTGGTGCGTGAAGTCTGTCACGCGTCCACGTGGGTCACGCGGTCGCGTCATCTGAAGTTTTCCTTGTCACGCGCTCGCTTCGGTCACGCGTACGCGTCATCTGTGTTCTGCTCATGGCGCGCGTTCGCGTCAGTCACGCGTTTGCGTCGCTGCCTTTTCGCGCTGGGCATGCGACTGCGTCTCCATGCGTTCGCGTCGCTGCCAGTTTCTTCAAAAACTCCATTTTGTGCTTTCCTTCTATTTTTGTATGTTTCTTTTCCATCCTTTAAGTCATTCCTGCCTTAGGAGATCTGAAACTACTTAACACACAAATCACGGCATCGAATGGTAATAAAGGGTAATTAAAATAAATAATTTCAAAGCATAGAAAACATGTATTTCACATATATCACATAATAAGGAAGGAAAAGTGAAACCATGCAATTTACATGAATAAGTGGGTGAAGGGTTGAATAAATCACTTAAATTGAGCACAATATATATCATAAAATATGGGTTTATTAGTCACTCTTTCAGCTAATCTATGGCAAATCCTGTCACCTTCCTGTGGAGCTCGAGCACAAAGCATAATGGGCTACTAAGCTCCTCAATCTTGACTCTCAAGCATCAGGAGAGAAAAGGTTATTGCAACTCAATGAGCTGGATGAGTTCAGATTGGAAGCTTATGAGAATGCTAAGATATACAAGGAGAGAGCTAAAAGATGGCATGACAAGAAGATCACAAGAAAAGAATTCGAACCAGGATAGCAAGTACTCTTGTGAAACTCTAGGCTCAAGATTTTTCCTAGAAAACTCAAGTCTAAATGGACTGGCCCCTATCTGGTGACTAAGGTTTTCCCACATGGAAGCCTTGAACTTTTGAATGAAACTACAAAGGACATATTCACAGCAAATGGTCACAGAGCTAAGCATTATTTGGGAGGATCTTGGAACAAAGAAGAGAGTGTTCATGAACTGGGATGAACAAGGAAGAATGACGTCAAGCTAATGACGATAAACAAGCGCTTGTTGGGAGGCAACCCAACCAGAGGTAGTTTTCTTTTCCTAACTATTTCAATAAAAGAGTTAAGTGGATTTATCTGTATTGTAAGGAGCTAAGTTTGGTGCTGCACACCAAAATAATTCAAGGGTGAATGTAGGATGCTAAGTTTGGTGTTCCACTAAGAATTTCATTTAAAAACACATTTCAACCCTCTGCATAAATGGTTACTAGCTCTAAACAATAAGGAAAACTACTCAACCATTGTCTGTTTTCTAGTTTATAGTTTGCCTTCTTTTATAAAAGCACAAGATTTTATGTATGTGATTAATCTGCATAAGAAACATTGGCAAGGAACTAAGTTTGGTGTTCACACACCAAAGTAAGTTCAGAAGCCTACAAACATTCATGTATGTTAACCATTTTTCAAGTGCTTGGGGAACAAGCAACTTCCACCATCATTGCAGAAAATTATTCAACTTTTTGGAAGGATTGTACATCATCAGCAAGAAAAGCACAAAAGCCAAGGTGAATGATGAAGGACTAAGCAAGAGGATGCCAAAAGGTTGTATCGTTACTTAATTGTTTATGCCTTAAAGTTTTACTAGCAATTTTCATTTGTTTCATTAGATTTCATGCACTTTCTTGTAAAATAAGTAAGTGATTGGAGTGGAATTTCATGTTTATCTTGACTCAATCAAACATCATTAATTTTATACAAAATCATGAGATTTATGCAAGAATTAGATGATTATTATGAATGATGCAAAATCTTATGATTTTGGTGAGATTTTGATTGCATGTTTGGGTGATTTCAGGTGAAAAAATGAAGAGAAAGAGATGCAGTGTAGAGTAACGATGCGCTCAAATAGAGAATGCCACGCTCTCTATCGACGCGCACGCGTACAGGACGCTTACGCGTCGGGCAACGAATTTTGAAGACCCACGCGTACGCGTGCATGACGCGTACGCATGGAAGTGATTGGCGCTCATTTGCAAAGGGAGCGCTACGTTAATTAAGTGAGCGTTTTCGAGCAGATTTGAATTAGGAATTTAAAGTTTCACAACCGACGCGCACGCGTACATGATGCGCCACGTGTCGGTGGATCATCTGGGATGAAGCACGCTTACGCGTGGGTGGCGCGGAAGCTTGGAATCAAAATTTTGCTATCCACGCACACGCGCAGAGGACGCGCATGCGTGGGGAAGCGTTCATGGCGCCAACGTAGCGCACGTTAAATGAACGCTATCAAAGACGCGCATGCATGAATGGGACACGCAAGCATGGTTGAGGCTGAAGTTGGCAGTGATGCGCACGTGTATGTGATGCGTACGCGTATGTGATGCATACACGTCGATGGACAAAAACACAAAAGGACGCATGGGCATGAAGCATGCATACGCGTGATGAGTACTCAGCAAAGCAAGGATGCGCACGCGTCGGAGACGCGTACGCGTTGGTGAATGAACGCTGCGCTCACTTTCAGAACGCTACGTTCCCCTGGAAGCTGCAACCAAGAACCCATCTCTGCGCGGGTATGTGACGCGTACGCGTCGATGGACAAAAACACAAAATGATGCATGGGCGTGAAGCATGCATACGCGTGATGAGTACTCAGCAAAGCAAGGACGCGCATGCGTCGGAGACGCGTACACGTGGGTGAATGAAAGCTGCGCTCGCTTTCAGAATGCTATCTTCCCCTGGAAGCTGTACCCATCTATGATCCACTTCATCAAAGGCCAAAAAGCCCACTCCAAGTACTTGATGACTAAATTAGAAAGTGTATAAATAAGAGAAAATTTGATTTCAATAGGACCTTCTTATTTTTAGCTACTCTTTTACCTTGTTTTGAATTTATCTTTTTAGTTTTGTTTTAGGAATTCTGAGATCTGAGTTTTATTGGCTTTCTATTTTTCTTTCTGATCTTCATCTTCTACATTTTTCTTTTCTGTTTTGGTACTAGAGCAATGATGAACTAAACCCCAAATTTCATTAGGGGGAGGGGCTCTATTGTAATTTAAATGAATCAATGAAATTCTTCTTCTTCTAAATTCAATTTAGTAGCTATTGGATATCTTTTGTTTTGATTTAGAATTCTTCACTCCGGAAGGGGGTTGAATTCCATTGAATGCTTGTGTGAGCCTCAAAAGAGGAATCACTTGCATTAGAATTGGAGCTCTATCCTTCACTACTCTCTTGATCAACACTATTCGGGAGGATTTGAAATCTTGAGAGTTAGTGTGGCTTATGGATGAGAGATATGCACTTAACCTATTCTCATGATAATTAGATCAAGGAATTGGCAAGATTGATTGTGATTAGAGATATTGGATTGCCAAGGAATTGGGATCCAATCAATTTCAATCCGCCAAAGATCTACCAAATGATTGAGAAAGGAGTTGAGCCCAATTTGATTCAGAAAGGATTACAATACCTCTAAATCCTGATGAATCACTTTCTTTGAATTTTTCCAACTTAGATCTCTCTGATTTTTACTGCAATTTACACATTTTGTTTGATTACCCAGCACCCAAATCCCTTTATTATTCATGCAATTTAAGTTTCCTGCCAATTTAGATTCTGCAATTTAAATTTTTTGCACTTTAAGATTCATTTATTTACCTTTCTTTCAATTTAAGTTTTAGCTCCTTTAATTTCTTGTTCTCTAAGTTTCTGCAATTTACTGCTTCTGCAATTTAAGATGCTGCCAATTTTACTTTCTGCACTTTAATTTCTTACAATTTATATTCTGTTAATCAACTTTTACTCAAATCATCAACTGTTTTCTTAACTAAATTCATCACACAACTAAAATTGCTCAATCCATCAATCCCTGTGGGATCGGCCTCACTTGCCGGTGGGTTTGTGTGGAATCGATTTTCCCTCATCAGTTATCACATTCTACATGGGTTCAGAGTGAGTCTTTCATCGGACAATGATGAACCACCAGCTTGATTATACATCTCTTAGATGGCTAATCCACGACTTCATTGGGGACTTCTCAAAACACCAGTTCAGCCGAGGTATGGAGATATTAGGGTCTCTGTGGTAGACGCTAGAACCCAAAGTCGCAGCATCCTTTGATCCAGAAGATCCAACCTTGTCTGTGGCGTTTTGAGTAGGATCACAAAAGAGAATGAACTGCAGGAGCTTCACTTTCAATCACACTGGATCCGCACTAACCCTGGGGTTCAGATCTGGAGGAGTGTTGGCGGCTGCTCAAACCAGCGTCAATCACATACAACCTGCCATAGAAGAAATCATTCACAATTGAAGAAGATAGTGATACCAGAGTTAATCCAGAAGGACAAAGCATCTCCAAGTCTTAACCACCTTCTTATCATAGTTTACAAGACTTCTGAGTTCTGATTAGCCTTTTACTTTATTTCCTTTTATGTAATTAAAAATAACATACCAACATCTCGTGCTCTTCTATCTGCCTGACTAAGATCTGCATGACAACCATAGCTTGCATCAAACCATAGTCCTCGTGAGATTGACCCTGACCCACTCAGGTATTACTTGGACGACCTAGTGCACTTGCTGGTTCAGTTGTACGAAGCGCGGGGATTTGTGCCACCAAGTTTTTCCCACCATTGCCGGGGATTGTTCGAGTTTGGATAACTGACGGATTATCTTGTTCCTTAGATTTGGTATTGTCTTTAATTTTGTTAGCTTCTTTTATTTTCATCTTCTTTTTTTTCGAAAAAAATAAAAAACCTTCTCAAAAAATTTTTCTTCTTTTCTTTGTTTAATCTTTGTTTTTGGTTTGAATCTTTTGTTTTTGTTCTTGTTGAAATTTTTAAATTCTTTGAGTCTTTCTTTCTAAAAATTTTCAAAAATAGTTTCTTTTGTTTGAGTCTTATGTAAATCTTTAAGTTTGGTATCTTCTTGTGTCTTTTCTTTAAATTTTCAAAAAATTGTGTTTTAGATTTCAAAAATTTTAAGTTTAGTGTTTTTTGCATGTTCTTGTGCTCTTTGAATTCTTTGAGTTTTGTTCTTGGTGTTCTTCTTGATCTTCAAAGTGTTCTTGTTTTTCTTCTTGTTTTGATCTTAAAATTTTTAAGTTTGGTGTCTTTTGGGGTTTTTCCTTTCAATTTTCGAAAATTTAATGTCTTAGATCTAAAAATTTTAAGTTTGGTGTCTTTTTGTTGTTTTTCTCTTTCTTCGTTAAATTCAAAAATAAAAAAAATCTTTTCTATCTTTATTTTAATTAAAATTTTGAAAATTACAATAAAAATTTAGATTTTAATTTCAAAATATTATCTTATCTTATCTTTGTTTTAAACTTTAAAATTCAAAAATCTTTTCAAATTCAAAATTTAATTTTCAAATTTCAAATTTTAAATTCAAATCTTTTTAATTTTAAAACTTATATTTTCTTAACTTTCTTATTCTTATCTTTCTTAAGTAACCTATCTTATCTTTCCTCTCTTATCTTCTTTTAATTTTTAAAATTAAATCTTTTTCAAATCTTTTTAATTCTTATCATATCTTGTTGACTTTTTCAATTATTTTTAAATTTAAATCTTTTCTAATCTTCTATCTTATCTTATTTTCAATTTTTTTCTTAATTAGTTGCTTATTTTCTCTCTCTTCTTTTTCAAAACTTCCTAACTAATTCTTCTCTCTCCTAATTTTCAAAAATCCTTCCTCTATTTGTCTCTCTTCTATTTTCGAAATTCATTAATTAATTTTTAATTCTTTTTAATTTATTAAACTTTATTTTCTAATTACATAAATAAATAAAATAAAAACAAAAATACTTTAATTAAAATATACATCTTATTCCTTAATTCTTCTTCTTCTCCTACCTTTCTTCATCATGAACCCAAATGGGAATGAAGAGTTCAAAAGAACTGTGGGATCTTATACAAACCCCACTGCTGACTTCTATGGAGGGAGTATTAGCATACCTCATATTAGAGCAAGTAGCTTTGAACTAAACCCTCAACTCATTACTTTAGTGCAGTAAAACTGCTAGTATTCTGGACTTCCACAGGAAGAACGTACAGAGTTCCTGGAAGATTTCTTAAAAATTGCTGACACAGTACACCATGAGGGAGTAGACCAAGATGTCTACAGACTATTGCTCTTTTCTTTTGCTATAAAGGACCAAGCAAAGAGGTGGTTGGATAACCAGCCCAGATCTAGCTTGAAAACTTGGAAACAGTTAGTAGATAAGTTTTTGAATCAATACTTCCCTCCAAGAAAGATGGCCCAGCTGAGACTGGACATCCAAGGCTTTAAACAAGGAGATAATGAATATCTTTATGATGCATGGGAAAGGTATAGGAGGATGCTAAGAAAATGTCCCACTGAAATATTTTCGGAATGGGTATAGTTAGACATCTTCTACTATGGACTTTTAGACATGGCTAGAATATCTTTGGACCACTTTGCTGGTGGTTTCATACACATGAGGAAGACCATTGAAGAGGCTCAAGAGCTTATTGAGATAGTTACCACTAATCAACATCTGTATTTATTTACTGAGACTTCTATGAAAGAAGAGGTTAAGGCGATATCTATTGAACCTAACCCTCCAGAACAGGATAGACTATTGACTCAGCAGCTGCACACCCTTGCCCAGCAAATATTGGAACTGTAAGAGGCCTTGCGAGAAATTCAGGCTTCTAACAGGAATGTAGAAGCCTAGCTGAGTAAAACAAGGCAGCAGTTATCTAAGCAAATAACAGAGGAATTCCAGGATATTCAACTGAGGAGTGAAAAATCCTTAAACACCCAACCTCAGTACAACAAGAAAGAAAAGCTAATAGAGGAACACCAGATTGATGTCCAAGATGTCTCTGAGGGCATAGAATGCCCAAAGAGGAATGTCATTGGCGTTCAACGCCAAGAAGGGGAATCCATCCCTAGCGTTGAACGCCCAATTGGGGACACCAACAAGGGCGTTGAATGCCCAATAAGGGGCAGTGTCCCTGGCGTTGAATGCCAGGAAGGGGGCAGCAACAAGGGCGTTGAACGCCCAAGCAAGGGAGGCCAGTCGCATACTGATAACAACCCTCCTAAGCAAGCTAGTAACCCCCCTTCCAATACACATGACACCCAGCCTTCATTAACCAAGGTTGATGAGTATAAGGCTAAGATGCCATTTTATCAGAAACTCCATGAAGAAGAAAAAGATAAACAGTTTGCCCGTTTTGCGGATTATCTCAGAACATTAGAAATCAAGATACCTTTTGTAGAGGCTCTTGAACAAATACTGTCTTATGCTAAGTTCATGAAGGACATCTTAAGTCATAAGAAGGATTGGAGAGAGACAAAAACAGTCTTCCTCACTGAAGAGTGCAGTGCAATCATTCAAACAGCTTGCCAGAGAAACTTAAAGATCCTGGAAGTTTTATAATACCATGCACTATAAGTAATGCTTGCACAAGGACAGCTCTATGTGACCTTGGAGCAAGCATCAACCTGATACTTGCTTCATTAATAAAGAAGCTTTGCTTGACTGAGGAAGTCAAACCAACCCGCATATGCCTTCAACTTGCTGATGGTTCTATTAAGATACCATAAGGAGTAGTCGAAGACATGATAGTCAGGGTTGGACCCTTTGCTTTTCCCATTGACTTTGTGGTGTTGGACATAGAAGTGCACAAGAGTGCATCCCTGATTCTAGGGAGACCCTTCCTAGTTATAGGACGGACGTGAGAGTCAATGAGGAAAAGTTCGTACTGAATGCTGTAAAAGCCATGCAGCATCCAAACACCCCATGAAGGAAGTAGTGCAGAAGGAAGTCACTAAGCTCTAGGAGGCTGGGATTATTTATCCCATTTCCGATAACCCCTGGGTGAGCCCTGTCCAAGATATTCCCAAGAAGGGAGGCATGACAGTGGTTTCTAATAAAAAGAATGAACTGATTCCTACAAGGACAGTTACAGGATGTTATATGTGCATTGACTATAGAAGGCTCAATAACACCACTAGGAAGGATCATTTTCCTTTACCATTTATTGACCAAATGCTAGAGAGACTAGTAGGGCATGCATTTTGTTGTTTCCTGGATGGATATTCCGGGTACAATCAAATAGTAGTGGATCCACAAGATCAAGAAAATACAGCATTCACATGCCCATGTGGCGTGTTTGCCTGCAGGCGAATGCCCTTTGGCTTGTGCAATGCACCTGCCTCCTTTCAAATATGTATGTTATCTGTCTTCTCTGATATGGTAGAGAAGTTTCTTGAAGTGTTCATGGATGACTTCTCTGTCTTTGGAGACTCATTTGACTCCTGCCTTGATCATTTGGTCCTAGTTCTAAAAAGATGTCAAGAAACTAACCTAGTTCTAAACTGGAAAAAATGGCAATTCATGGTGACTGAAGGCATTGTTCTTGGGCATCGGATTTCAAGCAATGGAATAGAAGTAGATCAAGCTAAGGTGGAAGTGATTGAACGATTACCTCCACCTACTAATGTCAAGGCAATCAGAAGTTTCCTAGGACATGCAGGATTTTACAGGAGGTTCATAAAAGATTTTTCAAAATTGCAAAACCCTTGTATAATCTCATGGCTACTGATGTTCTATTTGTCTTTGACCAAGAATGTCTACATGCCTTTGAAATCCTGAAAGCCAAGCTTGTCACTGCTCCTATTATCTCTATACCCAACTATGACTTACCATTTGAACTAATGTGTGATGCCAGTGACCATGCCATTGGCGCAGTTCTGGGGTAGAGATATGACAAGCTTCTGCATGTCATTTATTATGCTAGTCGTGTATTAAATGATGCACAGAAAAACTACACTACTACAGAAAAGGAGTTACTTGCAGTAGTTTATGCCATTGACAAGTTCATATTCTACCTAGTAGGATCTAAGGTCATTATCTATACAGACCATGCTGTTCTAAAGTATTTACTCACTAACCAGGATTCTAAGCCCAAACTTATAAGATGGGTATTACACTTGCAAGAGTTTAATATAGAAATTAGAGACAGAAAAGGGACAGAAAATCAAGTGGCTGACCACTTGTCTCGGATTGAGCCAGTGGCAGAGAATTCTCCTCCCCCACTGACATATCTGAAACTTTCCAAATGAGCAACTCTTTGCCATCCGGACAGTACCTTGGTTTGATGACATTGCAAATTACAAGACTATAAGGTTCATTCCCAAAGGGCTTAACAGGTAGCAAGCCCGAAAACTCATGCATGATGCAAAATACTACTTGTGGGATGAGTGATGAGCGGATAATTTATACGCTTTTTGGCATTGTTTTTAGTATGTTTTTAGTATATTTTAGTTAATTTTTATTATGTTTTTATTAGTTTTTATTCAAAAATTACATTTCTGGATTTTACTATGAGTTTGTGTGTTTTTCTGTGATTTCAGGTATTTTCTGGCTGAAATTGAGGGACCTGAGCAAAAATATGATTCAGAGGATGAAAAAAGACTGCAGATGCTGTTGGATTCTGACCTCCCTGCACTCGAAATTTTGAAGTGGATTTTCTGGAGCTACAGAAGCCCAATTGGCACGGTCTCAATTGCGTTGGAAAGTAGACATTTTGGGCTTTCCAGCAATATATAATAGTCCATACTTTGCCTGCGATTTGATGGCCCAAACCGGCGTTCCAAGTAAGCACAAAAATCCTGGCGTCAAAACGCCAGAACTGGCATAAAAGCTGGAGTTAAACGCCCAAACTACCACAAAAGCTGGCGTTTAACTCCAAGAAAAGTCTCTACATATGAAAGCTTCAATGCTCAGTCCAAGCACACACCAAGTGGGCCCGGAAGTGTATTTTGCATCATTTACTCATTTCTGTAAACCCTAGGCTACTAGTTTTCTATAAATAGGACCTTTTGCTATTGTATTTTTAGACTTTTCATACTTTAAACCTTTGGAACTTGTATGTTCACGTTTGGGGGCTAGCCATTCGGCCATGCCTAGACCTTTTGTTCTTATGTATTTTCAACGGTGGAGTTTCTACACACCATAGATTAAGGTATGGAGCTCTGCTGTTCCTCATGAATTAATGCAAAGTACCATTGTTTTTCTATTCAACTCAAGCCTATTTCTTCTCTAAAATATACAATCGTTCTTCAACTTGACGAATGTGATGATCCGTGACACTCATCATCATTCTCACCTATGAACGCGTAACTGACAACCACTTCCGTTCTACTTACAATAGCTTGAGTGCGTATCTCTTAGCCTCCTAGTTCATGACGCATGGTTGCGTCGCCTGACAACCGAGCCTTCCATTCCGTGAGATAAGAGTCTTCGTGGTATAGGCTAGAATCAATTGGCAGCATTCTTGAGATCCGGAAAGTCTAAACCTTGTCTGTGGTATTCCGAGTAGGATATGGGAAGGGATGACTGTGATGAGCTTCAAACTCGCGAGTGTTGGGCGTAGTGACAGACGTAAAAGGATCAATGGATCCTATTCCAACATGATCGAGAACCAACAGCTGATTAGCCATGCGGTGACAGCACATTTGGACCATTTTCACTGAGAGGGCGGGAGGTAGCCATTGACAACGGTGAAACCCAACATAAGCTTTCCATGGAAAGGAGTATGAATGATTGGAAGAAGGCAATAGGAAAGCAGAGGTTCAGAAGGAACAAAGTATCTTCATACACTTATCTGAAATTCTCACCAATGAATTACGTAAGTATCTCTATCCTATTTTATGTTTTATTCATCTTTTAATTATCAATTCTCCATAACCCAAGATAACCATAGCTTGCTTCAAGCCGACAATCTCTGTGGGATTGAACCTTACTCACGTAAGGTTTATTACTTGGACGACCCAGTGCACTTGCTGGTTAGTTGTGCGGAGTTGTGATAAAGAGTTGAGATTACAATTGTGCGTACCAAGTTGCTGGCACCATTGATGATCACAATTTCGTACACTAATGAGCCACATCTCTTTAAGAGATGCTCGGATGGAATAATTCGACGCTGTGTGTCTGAAGAAGAGGCACAGAGAATCCTATGGCATTGCCATGGCTCAAACTATGGAGGACACTTTGGAGGTGAGCTGACAGCCGCCAAGGCTTTCCAAAGTGGCTTCTACTGGGCCACTCTCTTTAAGGACTCTAGAGAGTTTGTCCATAACTGTGATAGTTGCCAAAGGGCTGGCAACCTCCCTCATGGTCACGGTATGCCTCAGCAAGGAATCCTAGAGATGAGTTGTTTGGCATATGGGGCATAGATTTCATGGGACCCTTCCCGCCTTCAAACTCAAACACCTACATCCTTGTGGCAGTAGATTATGTGTCTAAATGGGTTGAAGCAATAGCATCACCCTCTAATGACACCAGAGTAGTAATGAATTTCCTTCAAAAGAACATCTTCAACAGATTTGATGTCCTTAGGACACTAATTAGCAATGGAGGTACTCATTTCTGCAACAGACAGCTTGATTCTATCTTAAGCCGTTACAGAGTTTGCCATAAAGTAGCAACACTGTATCATCCCCAAAAAAAGGGCAAGCTAAAGTCTCAAATAGAGAACTAAAGTGAATCCTAGAGAGGACAGTAAGCGCCTCTAGAATGGATTGGGCTAGAAAGCTTGATGATAGTTTGTGGGCATATAGAACAGCTTTCAAAACCCCCATTGGAACCTCACCATATCAGCTGGTATATGGGAAATCCTGTCATTTTCTAGTGGAACTAGAACACAAGGCCTATTGGGCCACTAGATTTCTCAACCTTGATCCTAAAGTAGTAGGAGAAAAATGGCTACTCCAACTAAATGAGTTGGATGAATTCTGCCTATCTGCATTTGAAAATGCTAAAATATATAAAGAAAAAGCAAAAAAGGTGGCATGGCAGGAAGATATCTTCCAGAGTCTTTGAACCAGGATAAAAGGTCCTGCTTTTTAACTTAAGAGTTAAGTTATTCCCTAGGAAACTCAAGTCCCGCTGGAAGGGACTGTATGTGATTACTAGTGTATCACCTTACGGGCACATAGAACTTCAAGGTAAAGATCCTGAAAATAGGTTCACTCTCAATGGACAGAGAGTCAAACACTACCTTGAAGGAGATATAGAGCCAGGAGGCTCAGAACTGGTACTAAGTTAAGTACAGTGAAGTCCAGCTAAAGACATTAAAGAAGCGCTTGTTGGGAGGCAACAGAATGATTAATTATGTACTATTTTCTAATTTTCTAATTATTTCTATTTTAAATAGTTCTTACTTATAATAAGTTTTTAATTAGGTTGATTTTAATGTTAGTGATCATGAACAGTGCTTAAACAGAGACAGAATGATGCAGAACAGCAAACAGAATACCCTGGAGAAGGGATCTCTCTGGCATTTAACGCTAGAAAAGGGGTGAAACTTGGGCATTCAAACGGCCATGGAGGCAGCAAGCCTAGCGTTGAAACGGCAGCCAGAGAGCCTGGCTAGGCGTTCAACGCACAATGGGTAAGACAAGCCTGGCACTTGAACGCAAGCCAGAGTACCTGGCTGGGAGTTCAAACGCCCAAAAAGAGGATAGTATGGCGTTGAACGCTAGAATGGATGCTATTCTAGGCGTTCAACACCCATCAAGCTGAGGCAGCAGCGTTAAACGCCAGAATGCAGCCATTCTAGGCGTTTAAATGCCAGCAAGACAACATGGGAAGTAATTTCCAAAATCTTATCTTTTCTCTCTTCAATCTATCTTTTTCAAATTCAATTTTGATTTCTTTGATTTTTAAATCAAATCTTGTTCAAATATTTCAAGTTCGATTTAATTTCAAATTTAAAATATTTTCAAATCTTTTCAAATCTTTTTCAACTTGTTTTCAAATTCTTTCAAAATCTTTTCTTATCTTTAAGAATTCTTGTTCATATCTTTTACTAAACTTTACAATCTTTTTTTATTTCTTATCTTATCTTTTATATATTTTTCACATCTTTTAAGTTTAACAACTTATCTTTTCTATAGTTTTCAAAACTTATTTATCTTTCTTTAAAGATTAATTTCGAAAATCCCTCCCTCCCCTCCCTATATATATGTGTCCGTGCCCCCTCTCCCTCATTCACCCCCTCTTCATTCGAATTTCCTTCTCCTCTCCTCTTGTCCTTCACTTTTCTTCTTCTTCCTTTCTTACCTTTTGCTCGAGGATGAGCAAATCTTTTAAGTTTGGTGTGGAAGGAGCCCTGTTCTGTCATAAAAAATTTGAATCCCATGGCTCCAAGAAGTGGCAAGACCGCTCCAAGAAACAAGAAAGAAGAAGACCCAACAGTTGTTTTCAAACCTGTTCGATTCTATACCAAGCAATATCAAGAACATTATCACAAGATAATGAGTAAAAGGCCAGTAATCTCTGAGGTGGGTTCAAATTAAGAGAAGAAGAATACCCGGAGATTCAAGAGCAAATTCGAAGGAGAGGCTGGGAGATTCTAACTAATCCCGAGATTATTGTTGGATATAACATGATCCATGAATTTTATGCAAATCTGTGGATGACAGATAAGCAAAAGAAAGATGGAACAACATTCCATAATTTTCGCACTATGGTCAGTGGGAAGATAATCTATTTTTATCTGGATAAGGTGAGAGAAATATTTAAATTACCCTTACAAAGGAATGACCCTGATTCTTACAATAGAAGGGTGGTAGCCAACCCTAAGCTGGATCAAGTCCTAAAGGACATCTGCCTGCCTAGAACTCAATGGATTGAGGATGCAAAAGGCAAGCCAAACAAGCTAAAAATAATAAAACTCAAGCCAATTGCTAGAGGATGGCTAGACTTCATTGGGCGTTCTATACTCCCTACAAGTAACTGCTCTGAAGTCACCATTCAGAGAGCTGTGATGGTTCACTACATCATGATAGGGAATGAGGTAGAAGTCCACCAAATAATCTCCCGTGAGATGTATAAGCTGGCAAATAGGATGTCTACTAATGCCATGCTGGCCTATCCAAATCTCATCTGTCGCCTATGCCAAGAGGCTAAGGTCTTGATCCATGTGGACAATTTTATTCCAGTGGAAAGTCCAATTACCAAGCAGGGGATGGAAAGCTCCAAGATACCAGAGGATCATCCTAAAAGAAAGGCACTTGAGCCTCCCCAAGAGATCCCTCCAATTGAGTATTGGGACCAACTGAAGGCGTCTTTGATGCACTTGCAAACCACCTTAGATCAACTCAAAGAGAAGCAGGGGTGTGAGATGGAGGAGTTGAAGAGCCAAAAGCTCTCCCTTTAGGAGCCCAGCACCCCTCAAACTGAAGAGCCCAACGCCCCTCAAGCTGAAGGTTGTTAAGTCTCAACCCTGTGATTATTCCAATTTCTGTTTCACGTATTTCCATCCTAATTTAGAGTTACATGATCACTAGTAATATTTAAATTCTTATTTTTATTTTATGTCTTTTAATTTTTAGAATTACATAAACATTAGTAGTAATTAATTTTTATTTTTTCAATTAGCTATAAAATATTCCTCTCATCATCATTAAACATGAATAAAATAGTGAATTTTTTTAGAAGAATTAAAGATGCATAAATTTTCGAGTTCTACAATAAAGAATAAACAATTATTTTGATGTGGTGGCATTGCTTTAGTCTTCTGAATGTATGGATAAACAGTGCATATTTGAAGTTGAAAATAAGGATGCTAGCTCTTGAAAGAATGATGATAAAAGTGAACTATTATTGATAATATAAAAAATCCAAAAATTGATTCTAGGAGCAAGAAAAAGTAGCAAAAATAAAAAGAAAAAGCATATTGCAAAAAGAAAAAAAAATAATATATGCATGCAAAAAAAAAAAGCAGAAAAAGCCAGTAACCCTTTAACTAAAAAGGCAAGGGTAAAAGGATGCAAAGATCCTAAGAGTGTGCTTAAGAACTCTGGACACATCTATCTGGGGATTCTAGCAAAGCTAAATCACAATCCAAAAGGGTTCACCCAGTTAAAGTGTCTGTGGCATTTATGTATCCGGTGGTAATACTGGAAAACAAAGTGATTAGGGTCACGGCCAAGACTCTGAAAGCTGTGTTCAAGAATAAAGAAGAAATGAATTAGGAGAGTCAATAATATCATCTGGATTCTAAGTTCCTAAAGAGACCAACACTTCTGAGTTTCAATGGATAGTGAGATGCCAAAACTATTCAGAAGCAAAAAGCTACTAAGTCCCGCTCATCTAATTGAAACTGAGCTTCATTAGAAACTCTGAGATTTATTGCATCTTAATCTTCTTTTTATCCTATTTTGTTTTTTAGTTGCTTGGGGACAAGCAACAATTGAAGTTTGGTGTTGTGATGAGTGGATATTTTATATGCTTTTTGGCATCATTTTCATATAGTTTTTAGCATGTTTTGTTTAATTTTTATTAAGCTTTCATAAGTTTTAGTGTTAAATTCACATTTTTGGATTCTACTTTGAGTTTTTGCATTTTTATGCAATTTCAGGTATTTTCTGGCTGAAATTGAGGAGCTGGAGCAAAAGTCTAATTCAAAGACAGAGAAAGCATTGCAGATGCTGTCTGGATCTGACCTCCTTGCACTCGAAAGAGATTTTCTGGAGCTACAAAAGTACAAATGAATTATTCTCAATGGCTATGGAAATTTGACTTCGAGAGATTTCCAGCAAAGTATAATAGTCCATACTTTGCTTCAGAATTGAAGGCCCAAAACTAGCGTCCAACGCTAGCCTCTTGCCCCATTCCAAGCGTCTAGCGCCCAAAGGAGGAAAATAGCGTCTAAATGCCCAAAGACGACCCCCTATCCAGTGTTCAACACCTAGAGGCCTCCTAGAACGTGGATCTCATCAAAACTCAGCCCAAACACTCACCAAGTGGGCCCTAGAAGTGGATTTCAGCATTAAAAAGACTGTTTTACCTTTACTAAGTCATTAGTTTAGTATTTAAAGGAGAAGATGAACCTTGTTTAGGATCTTTGACCACCTTTTGACACTTTACACGTTTTTATCAATGTATTTTCTATCAGTATAAGTTTTTAAACCTCCTAGGTTGAGGGGAGGAGCCCTGCTGAGTTTTATGGATTAATAAAAGTATTACTGTTTCTTTCTCAATTCGTGTTTGATTCTCTATTCTAAGATGTATGTTCGTTCTTCATCAATATGAATGTGATTGAACTGGCATAAGGTTATCACATTCTACATGGGTTCAGAGCGAGTCTTTCATCGGACAACGATGAACCACCAGCTTGATTATACATCTCTTAGACGGCGAATCCACGACTTCGTTGGGGACTTCTCGAGACACCAGTTCAGCTGAGGAGATTAGGGTCTCTGTGGTAGAGGCTAGAACCCAAAGGAGCAGCATCCTCTGATCCGAAAGATACGACCTTGTCTGTGGCGTTTTGAGTAGGATCACAAAAGAGAATGAACTGCAGGAGCTTCACCTTCAATCAGACTGGATCCGCACTAACCCTGGGGTTCAGATCTAGAGGAGTATTGGCGGCTGCTCAAACCAGCATCAATCACATATAGCCTGTCATAGAAGAAATCATTCACAATTGAAGAAGACAGTGATACTAGAGTTAATCTAGAAGGACAAAGCATCTCCAAGCCTTAACACTACAAGAAAAAGTAATATTTATAACAAAAAAAATTGTTACAAAAAATTGAAATTTTGAAACAAAGGGATTTTGTAACAAAAAAAGGGGCCGTTGCAGTATGTCTCGTTACAAAAAGTTTTTGTAACAAAAAATGAAACTGTTACAATTCAAAATAATATTTTGTAATAAAATTTTCTAATACAAAAAACCAAAAGTCATTACAAAAGTGATAACAAATTTTATCCAATGAGATGTTTTTCGTAACAATATAATTTTTCCTATCACAAAATTTTGTTACAAAATATTACTTGATTTTGTAACATTTTTCATTCCTCTAGTTACAAAAGCACAATATTTATTTTATAACAATTTTTTTAATACAAATTACACACATAATTTGCCAAATTGTATTTTTTTAAATTAATTGATATATCACTACAAAAAATTACAAAAATAGCGACCGATTTAGCAACCGATAAGAAAAATCGGTCGTTAAACCCTTATTCCATTTAGATGAAGAGGAAAAAAAAACCTATGTACATTCAGAATCCAAAGACGGAAATATATTTAAACAAGGACTCATAATATCACGAAGTCTACAAATACTATAACAAAACAAGATTCCTGTATTCTACTTTTCATTTTCACCTTTGGGGTTCAATTGGAGGCAAATAAACTCAATTTAACTGAGAAAGTTTATGATCACCAGTAGATGGTAAACCAAATTGCAAAGAACAACATCAGCAAAGGCACGTTCAGGAGCAAGATCCTGCAGTAGCATGAATAAGCAAAATTTTATAAGAATATGTCAAGTGAAGAAAGCAAACATAGAATAACTATGGTTTCTGTTTTAGTATCAATACCAAACAATTCCTCTAGCATATTTTCATTTAGCAAAAAGTACATTACTTATGCAATGCAAGCATGTTTATAAGTTATAACTTACTATAAAAGTCTAGCACCATCCGCCCACAATCTCAAAGAATAACTACTGTATATACCTAATTCTAAAACAGAACTAATTAAAATAATAGCACTTCCAAAACAATTTTTTTAAAGATAAAGATAAGTGCTCAAACAACCAACAAAATTATTACCAAAGATCTGTTTGGATTAGCATGATGCACTTGAGTTTAGTTTTGACAGTTGAATCTGAGCAGTCAAGTACCGACTCAAGTTCAGCTTTCTCTGGATGATCTAACAAAGGGAGTAAATATCTCTGCTCTAACTTGCCTGATCAAAACATCAAGCAGAAATAAAATAACCCGCATTTCAAAGTAAATACCAAGATACCAAACACTTGAACCTTAATAAAAATAAAATAATAGTAACAATATTTAATTTGGCTTTAGCTCTTTTGTAACCTAAGAGTTCAACTAATTAAATTTTCTCTAAGTACTAAAGCTAAAATCTTGATCAATAACTAAATTATTTAAACCTTAACTTCAATTATTTATTTGGCTCAACTCCGATCCCTTTTCACACATTTCAACTTGGGAGAGTACCAGGCAAGTCAGCTAATGCATGAATTAATAAAAGTGAATATAGGTGTACCTTTGACAAAAAAATGACATAGAAAAATAATATATGATAAGAAACTAATAAGGCAAGTTTGGAGCTCAAATTATGATAAGAAACTAATAGGAAAATAATATATGATAAGAAATTGGATTTGGAAAACCTGCAAGTTTGGAGCTTGAATTAGGCTGGTTGGATGTGTTCAGATATAGAAAAATCTTAAATACTCAATATAATCTTGTTAAAGTGTAGTTATTTTCAATCATGAATGTGTTAGATTCAAAGAATAGTGTATTAGCATTTGAAAGACAACTTACACAAAATCTTCTGGTTTAGATATCCAATCTTGCAGTGGTCCAGTTAGATAGTAATTAATGTCTTGTATATATGAAATAATGGGACAAGGGTCCTGCAGTAGAAAAATAATTGCACAAAGAACTATAATCAGAGTTAGTTGGACTGGTTACATTTTAGGAAAATAGAACATAATAGTGAGTTAGTTGAAACACTTTCTTTGTATTCGTTAAAATTTTCTCATTAACCTTTAAGCTTTTAAACAACTAAACTTAGTATTTCCTTATCCTAACCTATTAAAAAATTCTCAAATAAAGAAGGCCACACCATTATCCTTTTCTAGTTTTACTCCCATTCATTTTGTTCAAATCATTTCAAAACCTCTAAATTTCAATACCTACTGAGTATATGTATAATCACATACAACAGCAATTATGAGTTCAATTATATGAGTTGGCCATTGTTGTATATACTTTCATAAAATTCAGAGTGCGACTCTATTTTCTCAACAAAATTGACTGAAATGCAGGCTTGCAGCTTTCAAACCTGAAATAACTCAATCACAGATTGCATCAAGAGCAGAAATCATATTACTATGCTATGCATTTTATATAATAGACACAAATTAATACAGCACTAACTGTTCCTTCTAGAACCTTATACAAAATGCAAGTAATTAAAAAAGGAAACCCATTATTATATCAAACAGTTGGCAGTCATAACTAACAAAGAGGGAAAAAAGAGGAAACTAACCCAGATCGTGGTGAGGATGGTTGCAGCAAGACAAGGATTCGAATTGGATGAGAATCAAAAGCAAACATAACTCTGGAAAATTCAAAACAAATCCAAGACTAAAATTGAATTAAAAGAAGAACATGGCAATTAAAATTGACAAAACAGAACTTGCAAATGGTTCAGAACCAAGGAAAAGAATAGACCAGAATCAATGTAACAGAATCAGAACCAACAGCAGTAACCCCGGCAGCCCTCTCTTGACAGAACAATTCCTCTCTCTAACGGGCAACAACAGCAATCAGAGTTTCCAGTAACGATGACAACCAAGTTAGGGGATGATGGCAGCAGCAATGGTGTTTCTGGGAAGCAAAGACACGACGTTGGTTCACCTCCACAGCGACGACGACAGCAGCATCACCCTCCGCTGCCTCCCTCTTCAAGTTCTGTTCCTTGCGTTAGTGACAGTGGCTTCCTCTGGTGGTAGCAACGGTGATGAGACATGGTGCCGGTGACAGAATTGACGACTTCCTCCTCAGTTCACGACTCCAACCGTGGTGGCAACTTCCCTCGACGGCACCAAGGCACAACGGCAACACGGGGAGGGGGCGGCGACGCAGACAACGCGAGCTCAAAACAGCTCCCCCGACAGCCAGCCCGCGACGGCGCTCTTCCTCTCCTTGGCCTTTGCTCCCTCGCATGCTCTTCGTCTCAACATCTCTCTTTCTCTTCTTCGTCAGTGCCGGCGGCGACGCGTGGGTCAGCGGCTCCAAGGCAGATCGAATTTGAAGTCTTACATTTAATATGTTGAAATAAAATTTTTTATTAATTACAAAAAATCTTTGAATTTTGTGACAAATAAATAACTTGTTACAAAAATATTGTATTTTGTGATAAATTAATTTTTTGTTACAAAATATTTAGAGCTTTTGAATCAAATAGATATTTTGTTACAAAATGTTTTGAATTTTTACAACAATATAATCTTTTGTTACAAAACATTATAACATTTTGCAACAAAACAACAATTCGATACGAAAGCCAACATAATTTGTAACAAAAAAATCACGTTGTTACAAAATATTGAAATGTTTTGTAACAAATTTTCTTGTTGTTACAAAATATTCTTATTTGGTAACAATAACTAATTATTGTTACGAAAAAACTATAATTTGTAACAATTTTAAATTTGATACAAATTTTTTGTTACAAATATTCTATTTTCTTGTAGTGTAACCACCTTCTTATCATAGTTTACACAACTTCTGAGTTCTGATTACCCTTTATCTTTATTTCCTTTTATGCAATTAAAAATAATATACCAACATCTCCTACTCTTCTATCTTTCTGACTAAGATCTGCTAGACAACCATAGCTTGCTTCAAACCACAATCCTCATGGGATCGACCCTGACTCACTCAGGTATTATTTGGACGACTTAGTGCACTTGCTGGTTCAGTTATATGAAGCGTGGGGATTCGTGCCACTAGCAGCCGAGCCTAATCATGAAGGAGAGGCAAGAAAGGTTCTTGGTGACTACTTGATAAGAGAGCTATTTTCGATCTAGAATTTCTCAAAATAGAATATGTTCGTTGCAAGTATAGCCTAGACCAACAAACAATCCTCTCAATCAAAGTTTAGTATTTTCAAATTCAAAACATATAAACCGAGATGAAGAGTACTTCAACCTCGAGTCGTTCTCCCTAGGATGCAATTGGAAGTGTTACGCTTTCGGTTGTGGAGGCAAAAAGGGGTTTTGAAATCAAAGAACAAAAGATTGAAGGAACTAAGAAATCAAAGAACTAAGAGATGATCAAAATTGGATTTAATGCAAGTAAAGAGAATATGAGATCAAAACTAGTGAAAATTCTAAAAATAAAATAAAGAACCTTGACTTGGGAATAAGAGGATCCAAGGAATCCTATCATCATCATAACCACAACTATGATAATTATAATGAGTTAATCTCGCCTAGTTAACCCCAAACATCAAGGAGTAAGTCAAGCAAGCATAATTGACCTTAATCCATAAGTCCTAGCTAACTTACCAAACTAGTTGATAAAAAGCTAGCGTCAATGGACACAAGAGTCAACTAACTACCCATGAATTATCACTAAATGTCGGACATCATGACTCTAGTATCCTAGGAACTCAAACCACAAGCCAAGGTAGGAAAATCTACTCAAAAATTAAAGTTGGCATTTTCACAAACACCTTGTGTGCATAAAAGTGAAACATGAAAAATTTCAAAGTAAAATGGAAAACTATAACCAACTATCAACAATATCAACAAGAGACAAGCAATCAAACATAAAGAAAGCATAAAACACTAAATTCATCAATCAAAACTTCAAGAAACTCAAAATTGCAAATATGAACGAAGTAACTTGAACCAAAGGAATTGTAGATAAAGACAATGTAATTAAAGAGGAAATTGAGAGTACTTACAATTAAAGAAGCAAAATCCAAAATCAAAGCTTGCTATAAAATGCTACAATGGAAATGGAAATGAAACCTTAAGAGAGCAATGCTACATGTAACAACCCTAGTTTTTGAAAATCAAATAATTAGTTATTTCTGATTTATTTTATTTGTTGATAATTTTATTTTAAGAAAATTATTTTACTAAAGGTAATTAAATGGAATTTCATGATAATTGAAGTTTAAATTAAATAGAATTTTTATATAATCTTTATTAGATATTTGGTATAATTGAAATTATAATTTTGATAATTGAAAAA
>NC_029785.2:95212138-95228122 GCF_000816755.2 Arachis ipaensis
TATTCAATTTTATCAAAATATCTATTCATATCTATCCATATTCTTTTATAAAATCCTAATTTCTAACCCTAATTCCCAAATTGAATCAGAAACCCTAATTTCCTAAATCGAGGAACCCTAACCCTTTCACCCTTACCCCACTCAGCCGCACCCCCAGTTTCCCCCCTTTCCTTTCCTAAACGTAAAACTCACTCACATAGAACTGAGAAAGAAGCGCAGAGAGAGTGGGATCCGAGAGAAGAGGGAAGAGTGTCGCCGGAGGGGGCTCGGCACCGTCGCCGCCTCTGTTCGTCGGGCCCTGCTACGCCGTCGCCACCATCCCCAGCGTCGCCCAGCCTTGCCCGCGCTGCAGCGCCTCCTGTCAGCCATTCGTGGAGCCGCGGAGAGCATCGCCGTTGAAGCCATGCCGTCGCAGAAGGAGCCAGAGGAAGGAGACGAGCCTGAGACAAGAGCAGAAGGAAGAAGGCGTCGCTGTGCCTCCCGTCGTCGTCGCCGTTCATGCTCCGTCGTCGCTGCCATTCTGTGGAGTCGCGTCGCCATTGCTGAGCGATGGAGGAAGAGGACGCACGAGAGGAGCCGCTGTTTCTGGGTTGCTTTTCTGCCACCGTCGCTGTCAGGAACTGGGTTCCGTGAGGGTTCTGTCGACGTCGTTCCAGTGCCATCGTGTGTGCCCTTCGTCGCCACCGCCGTGAGTAAAGTCTATCGCTGGTACTAGTTGAAACGCCGAAGTTGCTGTTTTGATTCTGATGTAATTCGTTCTTGCCTCTGCTCATTATTGTCCTCCGTTCTGCTTCTGCTTGTGATTTTCGTAGTTACCGGAGTCTCTGCCGCCATGGATACTGCCATTGGAGTCGCTAGGAACCAATTTCTGGAGCTGCTCTTGATGTTTCTGATGCTGCTACGTAGGTTCCGAGCTGCTGTGTTATTGCCAGAGGAAAGGAACTCATAGGAAAAACATCACCGAGGCTGCTACTTGGTTTAATTGCATTGTTAATACGACATTGAGGTAGGGGATTTAACGTTTTTAATTTAGAATGCCTAAAAAGTTAATTAGATAAGTGCAAATGGTTAATAATAATTAAGGACTTCTTAATTTACATGAATGACTTGAAATGTGTTTGAGAATGGTTAGCTATTGCAATTTTTCTGCGAGGTATTTGTTATGAATTCTTGAAATTGGACCGATTTACTTTTAAAGAATGGTTTATGGAAATTCTGATTTTAATTGATGAAAGGATGTTAGTTCTTAAACTGAATTGTGATGAGATAATTATTGAGAATCTGTCATGATAGTTGCTGATAAATGGATGGAGAATTGATTGAGTTTAATTTGAAAGGATTCTATGACTTATGAATTTAATTGTAAATTGATGAGATGAAAATTGGATTGTTAGATTATGTGAGAATTACGAATTGTGGATTTTCTGGTTGCTTGAGAATCTTGTATTTGATAATTGTTGAGAAAGGATTGTTGAATTGTTGAGAAAGAAGGAACCCATAAGGGTGGTTAAGTTCGAGTTTTAGGGGAGGTGCTACCGAAATTTTATAAAAATTTGAGATTTCATTTGAAAAGTTATTTTAGAAGCTTTGAATTTGGAAAATTATATTACTTGAGCTTTATTTAATAAAGAAAAGAATTATTCTATTTTAATTTTGACTTACCAAAGAAAGGTTTATGTTTCAAAATTAAATTATTTAAGAAAGAAACTATATTTCAAGATTGATTCAACATGAAAAGAGTTATGCTTTGGGCTTGAAATAGAGGATTACTTTTCAGGAGTTTGATGAATTCTATAATATTTGAATCCGAATGATAAAGAGAAATGTTTCGAGCTAAGATGTTGTGAAAGTGAAAGATGTAAAGTTTGTATAGTATGATTGAATAGAGAAAGAAAGAAGTGCTACATAAAAATGTGAAAGTGATGATGAATAATGAGAATGATATTGAATGATGATAATGAGAAAAGAGTAATATAACAAAGAGAATAGAGGAGAAGAGTATAAAAATAAAGAGTTAAGCCTTGTGGCATGATATTCTATTATATGTTCATCTGATGCTTTTCTATTGGCCCTAGAGGTCCTGTAGGCCCAAATTCACCTACAGTAAGTTGTTATTCCTGTAGGCCGAAGTTCACCTGCAGTGAATATCAATTGTGTATCTCAGGGTGTTGCTCCTGTAGGCCGAAGTTCACCTACAGAGAGTTGTGATACCTGTAAGCCAAAGTTCACTTACAGGGGCGCTATTTTTGTAAGCCGAAGTTCACTTACAGTGGTGCTATTTCTGTAGGCCGAAGTTTACCTACAGAAAATAAGCCATATCTAGGACTAGTTCCTAGGTATTGTCGGGCTGCAGGGTGTAAACCGACACGTGAGCTCATGACCTGCTTAGGACAGACATGCATCATATTGTTTGTGCATATGCATTTGATCGTGTTGCTTGTCTTGTTTCTTTGTGATTGTGCTGCTTGTCTTGGTGACCTGCTTGTATGTTTGATTAGATATTTTTGTTGATGCTTTGAACTTAGTGAAGTATTGAGGAATGGTATTTGTGAAGTGAGGTTTGGGTATATTATTTATGTTGCTGATTTACTTAGTTATTGTGATGGTTGAGGAATGCTATTTGTAGCTGAAGAATGGCTAATGCGGTTGAGACTTTATTTAAGTAATATGATTTAAAGAAAGGGTTTTAAACGGTTTCAAGTAAGTCTTAAGAAATTTTTGAAAAGGTTTGATAAAGAAAACTACATTGGAAACTTGAGTTAATTATTTGCATGTAAATAATTACTTTTACGGCATTCCCATTCCCTACTGAGAACGTGTGGTTTGTTCTCACCCCAAAATCTTCCACCCTTTCAGTGACACAGGTTCGAAGATTCAGTTTGAAGCTGCGGGCGATTCTAGAATTTATTTACGAGTTAAGTTTATGACTTGAGTTTCTTTCATAGAATTCCCTCGCCCTTACTGCTTAAGGTTTTTATTTTATGCAGAAGGATAGGAGTTGTACCTGAATTTTATTTAAATTCTTTTGTATAATATTACTATTATTAATAATTATGTGATTATTATTACTTGGTGATGTTTACTATATGATTTTAATTAATAAAAACAAAAATTTCTGGTATTTTTACTAAAATTGAATCGCGATATCGAACTAAAGGCTTAATAGTAAATAGTTAATAAGGAAAACAGGTCAGTAACGCCTTACTTTTGGTACGATCATGACGTATTGGAAGTTAGGTCGTTACACTACACTACTCCTACTCCTACTCCTAGTTACTCTCTAAAACTATCTAAGTGAGCTCTCCTACTCTCTTGCCTTCATATGGCTTCAATCTCCCTTGATATAGCACTTCCCATTCAGCATTGGAGCTTCCAAAAATGGGCCAAAGGTCCCCAAAATCGCGCAGCACGTGTTTCATTAATGAAACCACGTACAGGGTCCATCTGTGCATACGCACACTTTGCTGTTTTGGCTCCTGTGCATATGCATAGAGGGTTGTGCGTACGCACACATACAAATTCCTTCCTATGCGTATGCACGGGTACTTGTGCGCACGCACACTTGTCTGTGTGTGCTTTTCCTTATTTTCTTCATGTGTTCTCCCTTCTACATGCCTTCTTCCACTTTTGCTTAGCCAATCTTGCCAAAATGACATGAAATCATTCACAAAACATATCACGGCATCAAATGGCATAAAAGTGGAATTAAATTACTCAATTTAAGCACAAAAATGCATGTTTTCACATTTAAGATCAATTTAGGGGCAAAACACAAAAGTTTGCTATTTTGATGCTTTAGTGTAGGTTTATGTGATGAAATCCATTCAAATTAAACTAAAATATATCGAAAAATATGGACTCATCAATTCCCCCACACTTAAATAATAGCATGTCCTCATGCTAAACCAACAAGGAGAATGATCAAAGGGGTAATCAACTTATTAAATGCAACTACCTATATGCATGCAAGTATGTACATACTATCTTTACCTATATATCTATTTATAGTATATATATAAAATTGGTGAAAACAAACAATCAAATTCCCAAGCAAGTATAGGCAAATAGGGCCAAGCAAAAAAATGATTCATTGCAAACAAAATCCAAAGAATTGATTCGAGTTTCAAAATGAAGCAACTTGCAAGAATGCACGATAAGAAAGGTGGAAACATAGAATTGAGTAATTGAACCCTCACTAGGTGTGTATACACTTTCATCACTCGGTGGGTAGGGTTTTAATCACTCAAGTCTCCTCCTAATCATGCTTTCAAGGATTTGCTTTTCATCTAACAATCAACAAGTATTTGATGCATGAATGCAATTATCATGAGGACTTATTAGGGTTGTAATGGGGTTAGGATCAAGGTGGGATAGGTATGGCCAAGTGGACTAAATTGAATTGAATCCTTGATTAGTTTAAGTATCACACTCAACCTATATCCACCAAATCACAAAAATGCATTCTAACCATCCATTACTTCTTTCCACACACATTCATGCCTTAGTTTCTATTCAAAACACATATGCATTCCTTATTCATTTTTTTTTTCTTTTCTTTGGGGCAACCTTTATTCCCTCTTATTACTTTTTCCATTTCATTTTTTTCTTTTTCTTTTCTATTTCCTTTTTTTTCTTTTTCTATGACAAATGCATATGGTTAAAGCAAATTGACACATGAATGTGCACCCATTTTTTCCAAATTTTTAATAAGTACCCAAAACAAACATTTTCATTCACTACCAATGTTTTTCGAAGATTTCCCCCACACTTAAATGAAACACACTCCTTAACCTAAGCTAATCAAAGATACGATTCAAGGTCATTCATAATTTTTTGCTTAGGGTTGTGATGTGCTAATAATTAGATCAAAGGAGATTAGAAAGCTCAAAAGGGGTTACAAAGGTAGATGCAAGGGTAAGGCTATATGAGTGAGTGAGTTTAATTCAAAAAATTGGCCTCAATCATGCTCAATGCATTCAAACATCAAACATAGGAAATAAAGAATCAAGCAAAACCAAGATTACAATCATAGAAGGAGCATAGCACACAATGAACAAAATTTGTGGTTGTAATGTATAACTACTCATTAAGGCTCAACAACTCACAAGGTTGTTTTGTTATATCTCTCTTCTATGTTCCACAAAAATTCATTCAAGCAAGTTTAAAAATAATTTTCCAAATCAATTCAATAGAGTGCCCTTCGAACAAAATTCTTGGAAATCTTTGTTGTTTTTCACCAAAATTTATTTCCTATATGTATGTATGTATGTTGTGATGGATGCAATTTCATCAAAAATTTTCCTAGTTCTATTCCTAATTTTCAACATTGCAAAAAAAATTAACATGAACAATTAGGACAAAATTGAACTAGGTGCTATACTATTCACATCATCCAGTCACAACTTCTATCTATAAAATATGCCATGCAAAAGCAAAAATGCCAAATGCAATAACTAGAAATAAACTAAGATATTGCAAAGCAACAATCAAAAACACTCCAAATATCTATAAGAGACATAATAAAAAGAAACAAAAATAAGGTGCAAAGTATTCGGAAAGGAGAATTTACACCCCAAAATGACGAATCCTCCCCCACACTTAAGCGTTACACGATCTTCCGTGCATGAACATGATCCGGGGGGGAATGTCTCGCAAGAGCTCCACCTTCGGTTGGCGGATGCGGGGGCTTGGGTTGTGTGAAAATCACTAAGTACAAAGCATTCTTGGCATCTCCATCCTCGGTGTCCTCCTCCTCTCCTGACTCTTACCTTGACGTCTCATCCTCAAAAAGAATGGATAAAGTATAATTAAGAATCAAAAGGCAAGT
Organism: Arachis ipaensis; assembly: GCF_000816755.2. NCBI lineage: Eukaryota > Viridiplantae > Streptophyta > Magnoliopsida > Fabales > Fabaceae > Arachis > Arachis ipaensis. Next base: position 95,217,966 of record NC_029785.2, read on the forward strand.
GGCACAAAAGGATAAATGAGTAAGTAAATAAGCATCTAATTGAGGAAGTTTTCATAGTTGTGTGGTATGCGAAAAGATGAGCCATGTGTGTATTCCAAGTGTGCATGTGGTTAGAATACACACAACTTCCAGTTAAAATGGCATCCACACAATAAAAAAGTAAGCATGAGTTTCTCAACTAAATGGTCTAAGATGCAAGCAATGAATGAGCATCAATTAAGGACAAGCAAACTTAGGCAACTACCACAAGAGTGAATTGAGTGTAGGAATTATTGGATATTAAAGTTGTGGAAGTGAAAGAGAAAAATTGATATAAAATAGCACAACAAACAATAACCAATGCAATGATGAAGAAAAACTACCTATTCATCCTTACGAATAAGGTAATAATCACATGGGAAGGTGCTTGCTACAAAAAGTGACAAATCTTGATAAGAATCAAGTCAAGTCAAGTCAACTCAAACAAATGCAAAGCATTAACAAGGAGCAAATACCTTGTGATGTGATTACATTGACTTAAAACCATGATGAATAAGCAATTCCATTCAATTCACTAAATTCAATATGTACTTGTTAAAAATTGCACCAAATAAGAGACAAAAAGTCAATTTCTACATCAATTTGGTGCTAGTAACTCAAGACAATGAACAAGTACATGATTGAAATACTAATCCAAAATAACATCATAATTATTTAAAAGTGCACAATTCTTGATTAGAATGCCAAACAAGGATATAGTCCAATACATATGGTCATCAGAACATATGAATTAAACAAAAAGTTCATTCAGGCATTTAAACAAACACATGGTATGAGGTGCACAAATGCATCAAAGTCAAGCAAAAATTTGAACATCAACAACTCATAAATGAAAAATTGAACACTTGCAATACAACAAACAATTAACCAAACTTAAACTAAATAACCAAAGTTAAATAAAGACAATAGAAATTAAGCAAGCAACTAAACATAACAACGAAGATTAAAACAAGAAAATTAAAAAGTTGAAGGATGGAAAAGAAAAAGATAGGTAACAGTGGCACTTGTGTTAGCCACTGCGAGGCTCACGGCAACGAAGTTTCGCCGGAGAAGAGAAGAAAGAAAGAAGAAAAAGAAGAAAGAAAGAAGAAAGAAGAAGAAAAGAGAAGAAATAAGGAGAGAGAGAAATGTTGTGGCGGTGGTGGTTCCGGCAGTGGCGGTCGGACGGCGACGTGGTGGTCGCCGGAAGAAGGGGTGGGGCTTGGCTGAGGTGGGGTAGAAGAAGAAATAAGGAAAGAAGAAAAGAGGTGAGGAGTGGCGCAACAGGGCACCCTTCCTTATTATTGCCCAGACTGGGACCTGTGCTTACGCACAAAGATGTGTGCGTACGCACACCAACAAAAATTCGGGGGCATCCATAAGCACAGGGCGTGCGAGCGCTGCTGGCAGAGTGGGTCTCTCGTGCGTACGCACAAAACACAATTTTTTTTAAACTGGGCAAATTGATCATGTGTACATACGCACAGGAATTCGTGCGCACGCACAGGAATTTGTGCGCATACACAGAATGAAAATATGGTGGGGTGCGCGTGCATAGAGGGTGCGAGCGCTGCGAACAGAGCATGTGAAAACAGGTGTGCGACGCACACTGATGTGCACTCGTGATGAGAGAAAAAACGATTCCACACAAACTAACCGGCAAGTGTACCGGGTCGCATCAAGTAGTAATAACTCACAAGAGTGAGGTCGATCCCACAAGGATTGATGGATTGAGCAACTTTAGTATGGTGATGAATTTAGTTAAGCGAATATTTGATGATTTGAGTGAAACTTGATTAACAGATGTAAAATTGCAAGGAAATAAAAGGGAGAAAGTAAATTGACAAAATCTTAAAGTGCAGAAGAAGTAAATTGCAGAAACTTAAAGTGCAGAAAAGTAAAAGAGCTGAAACTTAAATTGCAAGAAAGGTAAATAACTGAAACTTAGAGTGCAAGGTATTGAAATATGCTGAATTTAAATTGACAAGAAACTTAAATTGCATTAAGAGTAAGGGGATTTGGGTATTGGGATTCAAATTGAACTAGAAAATAGAAGTGCAGTAGATTAAAGAAGTATGAGATGAAGAGAAATTGCAGAAGAACTAAAACAGAAATGAAAAATTGCAGAAGAATCAAAACAGCAAGAAAGCTTAGCTCAATTATGAAATCCTAAAAGAGAAATTTGACAATTGCAGGAGAGTAACAAGAACAGCAAGCAAGTCTAGATCTCAATTACTCTCTTGACCAAAAAGTAAAGAGGAAATTGCAGAAGAAATAAAATGAAAACAGAAAAGAAGATTGAGATCCAATTTCCAATTCTTAGAACCAAAAAAAAAAAGGAAAAGTAAAAGATGATTCTCAAATGAAGAATTTCAATGGAGTTCTTCAATCTGAGTTCAAAACCCAAAACAGAAAATAGAAGTTGTAGAAGAAAGAACAAACAAAAAGAAAACTTAGATCTAATCCCCAAATTCCCCAAATTCTAAAAAGGAAAATTAAAAGAGAGCAAAAGGTCCTTCTCAAATCAAATTTTTTCCTATTTATACACTTTTTATTTTCAGTCATTGAGCAATTAGAATGGGCTTTTGGGTTGGCCTTGAATGAAAGTGGGTTTGAGGTGCTTGGTGGCTTGGGTCAGGGTGCATGCTTACTCCCTCCAGTGGAGCGTTCTGTGCATGTATTGAGCACTGCGCTCACTTCTCCTTTGGTGCGCCCCCTCACGTGCGCATGTCCTTCTCTAGCGCTCCCTTATTGAGCGCTGCGCTCCTTTAGTGAGTGCTCTCTTTATTGAGCACTTTGTTTCTTCACTGGCGCTCCTTTGTCAAGCGCCCAGTTAACTTAGTGAGTGCTCCTAGTGTGTACGGATAGCCCAAGCTTGCCTCCCAACTTGAAAACCCACGATAAAGGTGACTTAGTGAGCGTGGCGCTCACTTTGGAAGTGAACGCTACTCCAAGTGTGTTTTTGGGCCTTAAAGATGCCTATCAATTGTGCTTCAATTTCATGCCAAATATAGATTGTTATATATCGTTGGAAAGCTCTGAATGTCAGATTTCAAACGCAACTGAAAGTGCATCAGTTGGACATCTGTAGCTCAAGTTATGGTCCTTTGAAGAATGCATGGTCGTGTTGTTAGGAGTCGTTGGTTTTCTTCCTTAGCGCTCTCTTAGTGAGCACCAAGTTAACTTAGTGAGCGCTGTTTGGAGGCCAAAGTTAGTGCCAGCTTCTGAGGCCCAAACTTAATGTTCACCCCATACTATTATATATCATTGGAAAGCTCTGTATGTCTACTTTCCAATGCATTTGAGAGCGCATCATGCAAAGCTCTACAGCTCGAGTTATCCTCCTTGGAAAGTGAAGAGGTCAGCTGGCCTTACTACAGGTTGATATTATGTTCATCTTTGCACTTTTGGGGTAAGTTTTCTCCCTTAGATTTAGTATCCACCATATAGTGCCATATATACTTGGAAAGCTCTAGATTCCTATTTTTTAATGCCATTTGAATCACCTCATTTGGAGTTTTGTAGCTCGAGTTATTCTTGTTGGAGTGTAAAGAGGTAAGGGTTGCAAATCCTCTTTGCTCCTCCTTGAGTCTATTTCCAACTCTTTTGCCACCTTGGGAGTATGATTCTTCTTTTGGTGCTTTTATTGCTCATTTATTGCTTGCATCTTAGGCAATTTAGTTGAGGAACTCATGCTTACTTTTTCATTGTGTGGATGCCACGTTAGCTGGCCGTTGTGTTTATTCCATACCACTATGTAAACTTCCTCAACTAGATGCTTATTTACTCTCTCCTTTGCCCTATTGTGCTACTTGCCCTATGATTCTAACTATACTTTGCTCTTCTTTCTGAGGATGAGACATGAAGGCAAGGAACTGGGAGAGGAGGAGGACACCGAGGAGGACGATGCCGAGAATACAGTGGACTTGGCAAGTTCCACACAACCCAAGCCCCCGCATCTGCCAACCGAAGGTGGAGCTCGTGAGAGACATTCTCCCCAGATTGTGTTTGTGCACAGAGGACCATGCAACGCTTAAGTGTGGGGGAGGACTCGTCATTTTGGGGTGTAAACTTTCTTTCCCGAACACTTTGCACTTTATTTTTGTTTCTTTTATTAGGTTTCTTGTATATATTTGAAGTGTTTTTTATTGTTGCATTGCATTTCCTTCTAGTACATATATCTTAGACTATTCATAGTTTATATCTATTATATTTTGCATCTTTTGCATGACATATAGCTTATAGATAGAAGTTGTGATTGGATAGTGTGAATAGTATAATACCTAGTTAATCTTGTCCTAATTGTTCATGTTAATTTTTGCTTGTTGAAAATTAGGAATAGAACTAGGAAAGATTTTGAAATTGCATCCATCACAACATACATACATATATACATACATACATACATATAGTAAATAAGTTTGGTAAAACAACAAAGAATTTTCAAGAAATTCCTTTTTGGGCATTCCATTGATTAGATTTAAAAAACTTGTTTTTGAACTTGCATGAAGTATTCTTAAGGAACATAGAAAAGAGCTTGAACAAAAACACCTTGTGAGAATTGAGCTTTGATTGTGTGGTTGCACATTTTCAACCACAAAAATTTTTGTTTTTGTGTGTTATACTTCTCTTATGATTGTGACCTTAGATTTGCTTTAATCTTTATGTCCTATAATTTTTGTTTTGAATGCATTTAGTATGATTGAGGCTATTTTTGAAATTAAACTCACTTAACCTATATGGCCAATCCTTACATCTACCTTTGTAAACCACTTTTGAGCCTTTTAATTCCCCTTTGTTCTAATTTTAAGCACACCATTTGCCCTAAGTGAAAAAACCAATAATATCCTTACATTGTATCTTTGATTAGCTTGGGTTTGAGTGTGTGCGTTAATCAAGTGTGGGGGGGATTTGTGGAAAAACATTGGTAGTTAGTTTACTTTGGGTTTTCATTGAGAAAAATGTTGGAAAATGGGTAAACACTCATGCATCTATTAAGTAAGACATATGCATCTCTCTCTTTTTGTTGATAAAAGGAAAATTTTGGTGTATATACCTTTTGAAAAAAAAAAGAGAAATAAAAAGAAATGATAATAAGAATGTTAAATAAAGGATGCATATGTGTGTGAATTGGAAAAAAGGATGCATGAGTGAATGTGAGAAAAGAAATGGATGGGAAGTTAGGTTGTTTTGTCATGTATGTGGGATGATATAGGATTAGGTGGGATACTTGAGCTAATCAAAGATCCAATCCATTAGCCCAATTGACCATTGGTGCACAAATTGTGAATCACACTTTTCACAACTCGTACCACTAACCAGCAAGTGCACTGGGTCATCCAAGTAATACCTTACGTGAGTAAGGGTCGAATCCCACGGAGATTGTTGGTTTGAAGCAATATATGGTTATCTTGCAATTTTTAGTCAGGAAGTCAATTATATTTATCAGTTGAATTGCGAATAAACAAGAGAGCATGGGTTAAAGGTTACTTGTATGCAGTAATGGAGAATATGTTGGAGTTTTGGAGATGCTTTGTCTTCTGAATCTCTGCTTTCCTCTGTCTTCTGATTCACGCACGCACGTCCTTCTATGGCAAGCTGTGTGTTGGTGGATCACCGTTGTCAAAGGCTACCATCCATCCTTCCAATGAAAAGGATCCAGGTGCGCTGTCACCGCACGGCTAATCATCTGCAGGTTCTCAGTCGTACCGGAATAGGATTTACTATCCTTTTGCGTCTGTCACTACGCCCAGCACTCGCGAGTTTGAAGTTCGTCACAGTCATCCAATCCCAGAATCCTACTCGGAATACCACAAACAAGGTTTAGACTTTCCGGATTCTTATGAATGCCGCCATCAATCTAGCTTATACCACGGAGATTCTGATCAAGGAATCTAAGAGATATTCATTCAATCTAATGTAGAACGGAGGTGATTGTCAGACACACGTTCATGGATTGAGGAAGGTGATGAGTGTCACTGATCATCACCTTCTCCATAGTTAGGCGCGAATGGATATCTTAGATAGGAACACACATGTTTGAATGGAAAACAGAATTACTTGCATTAATTCATCAGGACACAGCAGAGCTCCTCACCCCCAACAATGGAGTTTAGAGACTCATGCCGTCAAAGAGTACAAAATTCAGATCTAAAATGTCATGAGAGATACAAAATAAATCTCTAAAAGTTGTTTAAATACTAAACTGGTAACCTAAGTTTACAGAAAATGAGTAGACTATGACAGATAGTGCAGAAATCCACTTCTGGGGCCCACTTGGTGTGTGCTGGGGCTGAGACTAAAGCTTCTCACGTGTCTGGGCTGTTTTGGGCGTTCAACGCCAGGTTGTAACCTGTTTTTGGCGTTGAACTCCACTTTGTAACTTGTTTCTGGCGCTGGACGCCAGACAGCAACATGGAACTAGCGTTGAACACCAGTTTACGTCATCTATCCTTGAGCAAATTATGGACTATTATATATTTCTGGAAAGCCCTGGATGTCTACTTTCCAACGCAATTGGAAGCGCGCCATTTGGACTCCTGTAGCTCCAGAAATTCGATTTTGAGTGCAGAGAGGTCAAAATCCAACAACATCAGCAGTCCTTTTTCAGCCTGAATCAGATTTTTGCTCAGTTCCCTCAATTTCAGCCAGAAGATACCTAAAATTACAGAAAAACACACAAAATCATAGTAAAGTCCAGAAATATGAATTTTTCTTAGAAACTAATGAGAATAAACTAAAAACTAACTAAAATATACTAAAATCTATATGAAATTAACCCCAAAAAGCGTATAAAATATCCGCTCATCACAACACCAAACTTGAACTTTTGCTTGTCCTCAAGCAACTAGACAAATAAAATAGAAGACTAATAAGTCAAGAAGCAATAATATCTCAGAGTTTTTGAGTGAAGCTCAGATTCTAATTAGATGAGCGGGACTAGTAGCTTTTTGCTTCCGAACAGTTTTGGCATCTCACTTTATCCATTGAAGCTCAGAGTGATTGGCATCTATAGGAACTTAGAATTCAGATAGTGTTATTGATTCTCCTATTTCAGTATGATGATTCTTGAACACAACTACTTTATGAGTCTTGGCCGTGGCCCTAAGCACTTTGTTTTCCAGTATTACCACCGGATACATAAATGCCACAGACACATAATTGGGTGAACCCTTTTAGATTGTGACTCAGCTTTGCTAAAGTCCCCAATTAGAGGTGTCCAGGGTTCTTAATCACACTCTTCTTTTTTCTTTGGACCTTGACTTTAACCGCTCAGTCTCAAGTTTTCACTTGACACCTTCACGCCACAAGCACATGGCTAGGGACAGCCTGGTTTAGCCGCTTAGGTCAGGATTTTATTCCTTTAGGCCCTCCTATCCACTGATGCTCAAAGCCTTTGGATCCTTTTTATTTACCCTTGCCTTTTGGTTTTAAGAGCTTTTGGCTTTTTCTGCTTGCTTTTCTTTTTCTTTCTATTTTTTTCTGCAAGCTTTGTTCTTTGCTGCTTTTTCTTGCTTCAAGAATCATTTTTATGATTTTTCAGATTATCAATAACATGTCTCATGTTCATCATTCTTTCAAGAGCCAACATATTTAACAGTCTTAAACAACAAATTCAAAAGATATATGCACTGTTCAAGCATTCATTCAGAAGACAGAAAGCATTGCCACCACATGTTACTGATTAGAATTTTTCTTATTAAAACTCGAATTTTATTGCCTTTTATTCAAAAGATCTGCTATTTTATTCATGTTTGCTGATGATGAGAAAAATAGACTATAACTTAATTGGAGATAAAATCAAAATAGACACTAATTACTACTATATGACTCCTAAGGTAAGCTTCTATAAGGACACTGTCACAGAGTTAAGGCAGAAATTAGAAATTAACAACCTTTATTCTGGGGGAACGGGGGTTCCTCTGATCCTTGGAGTGCTTGGTCCTACAAGAGAAGACTTTTGGCGCTTCAATTCCCTTAAGTCACGCCCTTGCTCCTCTTGTTCTTTAAACATATAGGTCAGCATTTGAATGAACTTCCACTTCTTTTCCCATCATGATGCAATGGATCATCACTGCTCTTTTAACAGTGACTTCAGAACGGTTGCTAGTGGGCAGCAGGGAATGCCCAATGAAGTCCAGCCAGCCTCTGGCTACTGGTTTGAGATCTTCTCTTTTAAGTTGATTAGGAACACCCTTCGTGCTGGTGGTCCACCTGGCTCCAGGGATGCATATGTCCTCTAGAATCTTATCCAGGCTCTTGTTTGTTCTCATCATTCTCCTATTGAAGGAGTCTGGATCATCTTTCAGCTGAGGTAGCTTTAAGATCTCTCTGATCTTGTCAGGGTGGGTATGAATAATCTTTCCTCTGACCATGGTTCGATAGTCATAGATATCAGATCCAGATAGTCTTTGCCTGTCTGTATGCCACATATTAGTGTAGAACTCCTGGACCATATTCCTTCCCACTTTCGTTTCAGGATTGGCTAGAATCTCCCAGTTCCTGATTCGGATTTGCTCCTGGATCTCAGGATATTCGTCTTCTTTCATATCGAATCTGACTTCCGGGATCACTGATCTTAGACCCATTATTTTATAATAATGGTCTGAATGTTCTTTAGATAAGAACTTCCCTTGATTCCAAAGTGGTTTTGGAACGCTCTCTTTCTTGCCTCTTGAAGTGGGTTGTTTTCCCTTAGGAGCCATGCTCTTAGTGATCACAGATAAACACACCAAACTTAGAGGTTTGCTTGTCCTCAAGCAAAGGAAAAGAAAGGAGAGGGATAGAAGGAGAGCTAGGTGCAATTGTTGATGGAAGGGGAGGGAGGCCGAACCCATATTTAAAGGGAGGGGGGGTGGGTTCGAAAATTTAGATAAGATATGATAAAAAAGATTGATTTGGAAAAGATAAGATAAAAGATATGATAAGAGAGGATATAGTTTAAAATTGAAAAGATATGAAAGATTTTTGAAAAAGATAAATCTAATTTTTGAAAAAGATAATGTGAAGATTTGAAAAAGATATTAGTTGAGAGGATTTTAGAGTAAAAAGATAGATTTGTTTTGAAAATTTGAAAAAGAGTTGAATTGGATTGAAAAAGAGGGTTGGTGCTTATGGATTAAGATATATTTGATATTTTTAAGGTAGGGTTTTTAGAAATTAGGGATTTTAGAAATCAGGGTTCTTAACATGTTTATGCAAGAAATCATGAATTGAAGCATGAAAATTAAGATTAGAATGAAAAAATATGAAGAAAAATGAATTTACCTCCTCCCCACCATCCTGGCGTTTGAACGCCCAAACGCTGTATGTTTTGGGCATTCAGCGCCCAAATGCTGCCTCTCCTGGGCGTTCAACGCCCAGCTGCTGCTTCTTTCTGGCGTTGAACGCCAGGAATTCCTTTGTTACTGGGCATTTTCCTGAACGCCCAGAATACTGTAAATCTGGCGTTAAACGCCCAGAAAGAGCTTCTTTCTGGCGTTTAACGCCCAGATGGCTATCCTCACTGGCGTTCAACGCCCAGTGGATGCTTCTGTTGGGCGTTGAACGCCCAAAATAGACTTTTACTGGCGTTTTCTTGCCAGTGAGCTCTTTTTCTCTGTTTTGTGTGCAGAATCCTTCTGTAACCCTGTGAACTTATACAATTGACTCTTTACCTTAGGATCAGTGAACTTTATATAAACAAACAAATAAAAATAAAAATAGGGCAAAATGCTTAGAGGATTGATGCCCCATGGCTGGGTTGCCTCCCAGCAAGCGCTTCTTTATTGTCTTTAGCTGGACTTTGCTGAGCTTTTAGTCTAGCTTCAGCCTTGAGCACTCTTGCTCAATATTGCCTTCAAGATAGTGCTTGATTCTCTGTCCATTGACAATGAACTTTTTATCAGAATCAATATCTTGAAGCTCTACATAACCATATGGTGATACACTTGTAATCACATATGGTCCCCTCCACCGGGACTTCAGTTTCCTGGGAAATAGCCTGAGCCTAGAGTTAAATAACAGAACATTTTGTCCTGGTTCAAAGATTCTAGATGACAGCTTTCTGTCATGCCACTTTTTTTATTTTTCTTTATAAAGCTTGGCATTTTCGAAAGCAATGAATCTAAATTCCTCTAGCTCATTTAGCTGGAGCAATC
>NC_029785.2:95228171-95238203 GCF_000816755.2 Arachis ipaensis
GGCGCATTACACAGCCCAAATGGCATCCTTCTATAAGCAAACACTCCAGATGGACATGTGAATGCTGTTTTTTCTTGATCCTGGGGATCTACTGGAATCTGGTTATAGCCTGAGTAGCCATCCAGAAAGCAGTAATAATCATGACCTGCCAGTCTTTCTAGCATTTGGTCTATGAATGGTAAAGGAAAATGATCCTTTCTGGTGGCTGTATTGCTTTTCTGTCTCTTATTTCTATATCAAACTCTTGCAGAAGCAACACCCATCTGATGAGCCTGGGTTTTGAATCCTGCTTTGTGAGTAGATATTTAAGAGCAGCATGGTCAATATACACAATCACTTTTGATCCTACTAAGTATGATCTGAACTTGTCAATGGCATAAACCACTGCAAGTAATTCTTTTTCTTTGGTTTAAAATGCGACTAGCATAATAAATGACGTGCAGAAGCTTGTCATGCCTCTGTCCCAATACTGCACCAATGGCGTGATCATTGGCATCACACATTAGCTCAAATGGTAATGTCCAGTCTGGTGCGGAAATAACTGGTGCTGTGACCAACTTAGCTTTCAGCGTTTCAAATGCTTGCAGACACTCTGTGTCAAACACAAATGGCGTGTCAGCAGCTAGCAGATTACTCAGAGGTTTTGCGATTTTTGAAAAATCCTTTATAAACCTCCTATAGAATCCTGCATGCCCCAGAAAGCTTCTGATTGCCTTAACATTGGCAGGTGTATGCTGATTCTTGGCAACTGTATCAATGAGCTTTTGAGCCTCTTCAATTGTCTTTCTCATGTGGATAGATCCACCAGCTGAGTAATCTAGAGACATCTGAGCTCCTTCTGCAAGCCCATAATAGATGATGTCTAACTGAACCCACTCTGAAAACATTTCAGAGGGGCATTTTCGTAGCATCTCTCTGTATCTCTCCCAGGCATCATAAAGAGATTCATTATCTCCTTGTTTAAAGCCTTGGATGTCCAGCCTTAGCTGTGTCATCCATGAGGAGAGAGAAAGTGGTTAGAAAGTTTTGAAAAAGATATGATTTGGAAAAGATTTTAAATTTTGAAAAAAATTTGAATTTTTAAAAATAATTTTCGAAAATTTGTTTTAAAATTAGAGAGAAAAAATATTTTTTTTGAATTTAGTGAGGAAAGAGAAAAACAATAAAATAGCACAAGATTTAAAATTTTTAGATCTAATGCTCCTTGTTTTCGAAAATTTTGGAGGGAAAACACCAAGGAACACCAAACTTAAAATTTTAAGATCAAGACACAAGGGAAACTCAAGAACACTTTGAAGACTCACAAGAACACAAGAACATGAAGAAAGAACACCAAACTTAAAATTTTTAGAAAACCAAACTAAAATTTTCGAAAAACAAAGAAAAATCAACAAGAAAACACCAAACTTAAAGTTTGGCACAGAATTTAATAGAGAAATTATTATTTTTGAAAAAGATTTAAAAAAAAAAAAGTATACCAAACTGCCACGGACTTAGACCAACGCTCTAGCCAATTGGACAGTAAATGTAACATTTGTTTTGAAGAAGGATATTTTTAACCAAGAACAATAATAAGAGACTCTAAACTAAAAAGAAAAATTTTCCTAAGCTAAGAAACAAAATAAACCGTCAGTTGTTCAAACACGAACAATCCCCGGTAACGGTGCCAAAAACTTGGTGCACAAATTGTGAATCACACTTTTCACAACTCGTACCACTAACCAGCAAGTGCACTGGGTCGTCCAAGTAATACCTTACGTGAGTAAGGGTCGAATCCCACGGAGATTGTTGGTTTGAAGCAATCTATGGTTATCTTGCAATTTTTAGTCAGGAAGTCAATTATATTTATTAGTTGAATTGCGAATAAACAAGAGAGCATGGGTTAAAGGTTACTTGTATGCAGTAATGGAGAATATGTTGGAGTTTTGGAGATGCTTTGTCTTCTGAATCTCTGCTTTCCTCTGTCTTCTGATTCACGCACGCACGTCCTTCTATGGCAAGCTGTGTGTTGGTGGATCACCGTTGTCAAAGGCTACCATCCATCCTTCCAATGAAAAGAGTCCAGGTGCGTTGTCACCGCACGGCTAATCATCTGCAGGTTCTCAGTCGTACCGGAATAGGATTTACTATCCTTTTGCGTCTGTCACTACGCCCAGCACTCGCGAGTTTGAAGTTCGTCACAGTCATCCAATCCCAGAATCCTACTCGGAATACCACAGACAAGGTTTAGACTTTCTGGATTCTCATGAATGCCGCCATCAATCTAGCTTATACCACGGAGATTCTGATTAAGAAATCTAAGAGATATTCATTCAATCTAATGTAGAACGGAGGTGATTGTCAGACACACGTTCATGGATTGAGGAAGGTGATGAGTGTCACTGATCATCACCTTCTCCATAGTTAGGCGCGAATGGATATCTTAGATAGGAACACGCATGTTTGAATGGAAAACAGAATTACTTGCATTAATTCATCAGGACACAGTAGAGCTCCTCACCCCCAACAATGGAGTTTAGAGACTCATGCCGTCAAAGAGTACAAAATTCAGATCTAAAATGTCATGAGAGATACAAAATAAATCTCTAAAAGTTGTTTAAATACTAAACTGGTAACCTAGGTTTACTGAAAATGAGTAGACTATGACAGATAGTGCAGAAATCCACTTCTGGGGCCCACTTGGTGTGTGCTGGGGCTGAGACTAAAGCTTCTCACATGCCTGGGCTGTTTTGGGCGTTCAACTGTGTAGAATGAATGTTGTGTTTTGTTTCTGCATATTCTCTGGCTCTAGTTTGCTGTTCTGGGCCGAAAACTGGGCCGAAATAAGGTCCAAAATCGCCCCCAGCAAATTCTGCAGATTATGCAGATCGCACATGTCACGCGATCGCGTCATCCATGCGGACGCGTCATTCGCGCTTTTCCTTGCCACGCGTTCGCGTCATCCACGCTACCGCGTCGCTTGAGCTTTTCCAATCCGTGCGGCCACGTGAGCCATGCGGCCGCGTCACTGCGATTTTCTCTCCTTCGCGCGGTCGCGTGAGCCATGCGACCGCGTCACTTCTCGCTGGTTATCTCCTCAAATTCTTCTGTTCCTTCCATTTTTGCTAGCTTCCTTTCCAATCTCCAACTCATTCATGCCCTATAAAGTCTGAAACACTTAACACACAGATCATGGCATCGAATGGAATAAAGGAGAATTAATAATACATAATTAAAGTCTCTAGGAAGCAGTTTTCAAACATGTTATAAATTCAGGAAGGAATTATAATTTCATGCTAATTTAATGAATAAGTGGGTAAGGATCATGATTAAACCACACAATTAAACACAATATAAACCATAAAATAGTGGTTTATCAACCTCCCCACACTTAAACATTAGCATGTCCTCATGCTTAATTGAAGGAGATAAGGAAATAAGCATGAACATGTAGTTCAATTTGGGATATACAATTGTTTTTCAGCTTAAGGTTAGTAATGTGGTAAAATATAGAACAAATGGGATTTAAAGGCTCAAAGTGGTTAACAAAGGCAATTGAAAAGGGTATGATTAATTTGGATAAGTGAGTTTAAATAAATAATGGCCTCAATCATGTGCAAGCATGCAAATATAATAAATATTAGACATATAAGATAAAACAAAATATAGATTACAATCATAGAGAAGTAAACACACAAGGATGAAATAATTATGGTTAAATAATGTAACCATACATAAAGGCTCAAATCTTTCACAGGTTGTGTGTTCTTTAGCTCAAATATCATGTTCCATATACAACTCAAGCAAATTTATCATAAAAATTTTGAAAAATTAGTGAAATTTTGTTCCAAAGATAGAGTCTTAAAAGAAACTTATTGTCTTTTCAATCAAGTAGAACATGCATGCAACTATCCTAACCTATGCAATTTATTCTATTCTATAGAAGAAAGAAAATCTAACTAAAATATCCTAATTATTGGTGCTAGAGAAGAGAAATTACCTCCGGAAGTCAGGTACTGACCGACCTCCCCACACTTAAGGCTTTGCACCGTCCTCAGTGCCGTCTGTCAGGAACAGGGGTGGGCTGGTAGCAGTATCTCCACAATCGGGACCGTCATAGATCCCTGTGCTAGTAAAAGAAGTGGATTCTGGGGTGTCTGAGTCTCTGCAATCTCCTCTAAGTAGTTCCCTGAGGTGTTTGAATCTTCGGTTGTTACGGCGCTCTCTCAACTTAGCTTTGTGTTCTTGCCGATCCAACCTTGTGATTATCTGCTGGAGCAATTCATCAGTTGTAGGTGCTTGTGGTGTTGAAGAAGGATTATCTTCAACTGGAGCAGTAGGAAGACTTGTAGTGGCTGCTGGAAGTCTGAGGTATTTCCCGTTAGGGACATACTGATCATCCCGTGGAAGCACGACTTTGGTGTCCCCAGCTCTGTAGGAGACTCCGGCTGCTGAGACAAGATCTGAGGCCAAGGCGGGGAAAGGTAAGTTGTCCGCAATTTGTACGTGTCCCATAGCATTCCGGATATGTCGTGAGAGATTCAGGGGTTAGTCTATAAGGATGCACCATAGTAGAACAACCATGTCCGCAGTGAAGGAGGACTCATGAGTGCTCGGAAAGACGTAGTGGGACATGATCTGTGCCCATATGCGAGCCTCCAAGGTAAGTGCTGAAGCCAAGATTCCCTTAGGGCGGGTACGGTGGTATCCGCAGATCCAACGGCTGCCAGGTAATGCGATAACTCCGAGAACGGAGTCCCAGTCAAATTGGTACCTCTGGCGCTTAAGTGCGGCTTCTTGGAAGGCGTCCATTCCTTCTGGAATAGGGGGAAGACTCAGAGCTTGCTGAATGGCCGTTTCTATGATGGGGACTTGCTTCTGCCGGATATAAACAGACTGCAGGGTTGGCATGTAGAAGTTAGAGTAGAACTCAACTACCCAAGAAAGATTGACCTGCCTTGGCTGTCTCCGTAGGAAACCCCATTGTCTTCGTTCAATTTGCGGCTCAACAAAGGTAGCAATATTGGACGGGAGGACAAGAAGGTATTCATTGTTATAGTTCCTTTCTGCCAGGATAGGGAACATCTGCTCACAGTAGCGATTGGGAAATCGCGCAGTTTTCTTTGCTAGAAAGGCTTTCTCTTTGTCATCAACCTTTATTATCCTCTTAACTCTTTTTGTTGAGGGCTTGACCGCGGTTGAAGACGGCTCTGCCACTGATGCTCTTTTAGTGCCTCTTCTTGCTCGGGGTTTAGGAGTTGCTTTCTCCTTTCCTTTCTTGGTGGCCATCCTAAAAAGAGAGGAGAAAGTAAATTAAATTCAAATAGATATATAGCAAGGAAGAGAACGGAAGAGTGGTGATGGATGCACATTAGGATGTAATTGACATTAGCACAGGCTCTCGAGTACATGTGAAAAGCCAACAATGAAAAATAGTCAGTGCACCAAAAGATAAGTAGATGCAAGGTGTTTATTGGCATGCCGGAAAAGGGCATGAGTAGCATAGACCAAGCATCAGTTGTAACAAGCCAAAATGTTTGTATTGACAATCAAATTCAATTAAAACAATAGTAAAGAGAATTTGTGAAAAGCAAGCATTGAATAGTAGAGTAAAGTAATGTAGAAAAGTGCATAATGCTATATGGGCTTTTTCACAAACACATGGCATGCATGGTAAATAAGATATAGAAAGTATGAAGGTGAACATGCAAGCCATCCCTTAAAAATAATAATTGTCAAACAAATTGCAACAATCCACAAGCATATAATGAGGAATAATGACTCAAATAAATTTCTAATACCATGTAAAAAGGAAAAGAAGAAGAAGGAAAATATGAATAATGAAAAGAAAAAGAAAAAGAAAAAGAAAATAATATATAAAATAATAGGAATGATAGAAAAGAGAAGAAGGAAGAAGAAAATAGAACCTTGGTAATGGAGGTGAGAGAGAGAGAGAGAGAGAGAGTGATAGGTGAGATAGAAGGAAGGAGGGAGAAGGAAGAAATAAGGAGGGAAAAGAAAAGTTAGGATTTGGAGGAGAGAAAGATAAGATATGTGGCAATTTTAGGTTGAGCTGTGCGGCGCATGCGACGCAGCCGCGTCATCCACGCGTTCGCGTGGATGCGCTTCAAGTATGGTGACGCGATCGCGTCGGTCACGCGGTCGCGTGACCCATGTTATGCTTCTGGCGCGAGTGCAGCCTCGCTCCAGCGCAACTCTCTGTTCAAATTAATTTATTTGCCAAAATTGGGACGGCGCGATCGCGTGGGTCACGCGATTGCGTGAGTGTGCATCAGAAAATGGATGACGCGGCCGCGTCGGCGACGCGGTCGCGTGAGAAGGATTGGGCTTCCAGCACCAATCCAGCATCACTCTCGCACAATATTTCATTGTCCACCCTTTTACGTCGAAAACTCAGGGCATGCGGCCGCGTGGGGCACGCGGTCGCGTGGGAGACCATGATTCCCATGTGACGTGAACGCGTCAGCAACGCGGTTGCGTGGGTTGATTTGTGCCATTGGCATGCCTCCAGCCACGCTCCAGCGTGACTTTCTGTTCATCTTTATTTTTTCTTTACTCTCCTTACGACGCGGACGCGTCGCTGATGCGATCGCGTCGCGTATCGAAAATTTTTTTTTTTTGAAAATAAAAACATGTAAATGCAGATGCACGAAAGTACTAAGAAAGAGAAGAGTTATTGAATAGGAAAAACTAAAAATAAAGAAAAGAACGATCATACCATGGTGGGTTGTCTCCCACCTAGCACTTTGCTTTAACGTCCGTAAGTTGGACGCTCCACTAGCTCAATCTTCTGCTATGTGGGGATCTTCCAAGAGGAAGATCTCAAGCTCCTTGTTTTTCTGCATCTTCCCGCCATGGTATAGCTTCAGGCATTGTCCATTAACCTTAATAAGTTCAGAGCTTGAAGGATGGCTTAGGTGATAAACTTCGTACGGTTCGGCCTTCTCTACTCTGTATGGACCTTCCCATCTTGATCTCAACTTACCTGGCATGAGCCTTAGTCGAGATTTGTAAAGGAGGACTAAATCCCCAGGTTGGAACTCTTTCTTCTTGATGTTTTGATCATGTACAGCCTTCATCTTTTCCTTGTATATTCTGGAGTTTTCATAAGCTTCTAGGCGAAGGCTCTCTAGTTCCTGCAGTTGCAGCTTCCTTTCAGCTCTGGCTTTCTCAATTCCCATGTTGCACTCCTTAACTGCCCAAAAAGCTCTGTGTTCTACTTCAACTGGGAGATGACAAGCTTTTCCATAAACCAAGCAGAAAGGACTCATCCCAATGGGTGTCTTGTATGCTGTTCTATATGCCCAGAGTGCATCTTGTAGCCTGGTGCTCCAGTCTTTTCTATGAGGCTTTACTATCTTTTGCAAGATACGCTTAATTTCTCTGTTTGACACCTCGGCTTGCCCATTAGTTTGGGGATGGTAAACTGTTGCAACCTTATGAATTATCCCATGCTTCTTCATTAATCCTGTCAGACTCCTGTTACAAAAATGGGTGCCTTGATCGCTCAAGATTGCTCGTGGTGATCCGAAGCGACATATAATATGGTTTCTCACAAAGGAAACAACAGTGTTAGCATCATCAGTGCGGGTAGGAATTGCTTCCACCCATTTGGAAACATAATCCACAGCTAACAATATATAAAAATATCCATTAGAATTTGGAAATGGACCCATGAAGTCAATGCCCCAAACTTCAAAAATTTCACAGAAAAGCATAATTTGTTGAGGCATCTCATCTCTCCTGGATATATTGCCAAATTTCTGGCATGGGAGACAAGATTTACAAAACTCAGCAGCGTCTCTAAAAAGAGTAGGCCACCAGAATTCACAGTCTAAGATCTTTCTAGCTGTTCTTTGAGGGCCAAAATGTCCTCCACTCTCAGATGAGTGACAGGCCTCTAAAATGGACCGAAATTCTGATTGAGGCACACAACGTCTAATTACTTGATCAGCGCCATATCTCCATAAATATGGGTCATCCTATATATAATATTTAGACTCGCTTTTCAGCTTGTCTCTTTGATACTTAGAAAAATTTGGAGGAAATGTGGGGCTAACTAAATAGTTAGCAACAGGTGCATACCAAGGGACTACCTCAAATACTGCTTGCAGGTTATCAAAAGGAAAATTATCATCTATAGGAGTAGAATCATTCTTAATATGCTCAAGGCGACTCAAGTGGTCTGCCACTAAATTCTGATTACCACTCCTATCCTTTATTTCTAAATCAAATTCTTGTAACAGCAGTATCCAATGTATAAGTCTTGGTTTGGACTCTTTTTTAGCTAATAGATACTTTAAAGCTGCATGGTCCGAATACACTACTACTCTAGTACCAAGTAAATAAGCTCAGAATTTATCCAGAGGAAAAACAATAGCAAGAAGCTCTTTCTCAGTAGTAGAATAGTTAGACTGGGCATTGTCTAAAGTCTTAGACGCATAAGCAATAACGAAAGGATCCTTACCTTCACGCTGAGCCAGCGCTACTCTTACTGCATGGTTGGAAGCATCGCACATGATTTCAAATGGCTGGCTCCAGTCTGGTCCTCTCACAATTGGAGCTTGAGTCAGAGCAGTCTTCAGCTTATCAAACGCTTGTTTACAATCCTCACTGAACTCGAACTCAATATCCTTCTGCAGTAAGCTGGATAAGGGAAGTGCGACCTTACTAAAGTCCTTAATAAATCTCCTGTAAAAACCTGCATGGCCAAGGAACGAACGGACTTCCCTCACAGAAGAGGGGTAAGGTAAACTAGAAATAACATTCACCTTTGCTGGGTCTACAGAAATGCCATTATTAGATACCACATGTCCTAATACAATTCCTTGTTTTACCATAAAGTGACATTTTTCGAAATTTAATACAAGGTTTGTATTAACACATCTATCTAATACTCTAGATAATCCATCTAAGCAAAGGCTAAAAGAATCACCATAAACGCTAAAATCGTCCATAAAAACTTCCATACAGTCCTCAATAAGATCAGAGAAAAGACTCATCATGGACCTTTGGAAAGTAGCTAGTGCATTGCACAAGCCAAAGGGCATTCTCTTGTAAGCATAAGTCCCAAAAGGACATGTAAAAGTAGTCTTTTCCTGATCCTCAGGAGCTATATGAATCTGGAAATAACCTGTGTAACCATCTAAAAATCAATAATGTGATTTACCTGACAGGCGATCCATCATTTGATCAATGAATGGAAGTGGGTAGTGATCCTTACGGGTAGCTTGGTTGAGACGCCTGTAATCAATGCAGACTTTCCAAGCATTCTAAACTCTAGTTGCTATGAGCTCTCCATGCTCATTCTTCACTGTAGTGACTCCAGACTTCTTGGGCACCACTTGTACTAGGCTTACCCATTCACTGTCTGAAATGGGATATATGATACCTGCTTCCAATAGTCTGGTCACTTCCTTTTTGACAACTTCCAAGATGGTGGGATTCAATCTTCTTTGGGGTTGACGGACAGGTCTTGCTCCCTCTTGTAAAAATATTCTGTGCTCACATACTTGAGGGTTGATGCCTACTATGTCTGCCAAGCTCCACCCAATTGCCTTCTTATGCTTCCTCAGCACATCAAGTAACTGCTCTTCTTATTGAGAAGTAAGTTCCCTTGCAATGATAACTGGAAACCTCTGCTCATCTTTGAGATAAGCATATTTGAGATGCGGAGGGAGGGGTTTCAATTCTAACTTCTGATCATGAGCAGGCTCTGGATTATCTGGGGCTTGTGAAAATGGCGAAGTGCCCTCATTGTCAGTTAAAAGGGTCCCCACACTTGGACCTTGTCTAGTGTGCCTCTCTTCAAACTCTTCCTTGTGAACTTCAGCTACACTTTCATCTATGACATCACACTGGAAGATAGAATGATCTTCTGGGGGGTTGTCAATGACTCCATTCAGATTAAAGATTACTATGCGGCCATCTATTTCAAAGGAGTATGTTTCGGAAAAAGCATCCAATTTGAATTTTGATGTCTTCAGGAATGGTCTTCCAAGTAGGATTGATGATGGCTTATCTGAATCATTA
>NC_029785.2:95238308-95312915 GCF_000816755.2 Arachis ipaensis
GTTACCTCAATCTTTTTGAATATTTCTACCATTTTGGGGTCGGGTTCCAGCTTCTTCCTGGGCTTCCTTGCAAGTTGTGGAAATGGAATAGGAGTAGCGTTTTCTGTGGTGTTTGCCCCTTTTGGTGCTTCCTCCTGTGGTTGAGCTATTTCTTCTTCATCTATGTCCTGTATGTCCTCTTCCTCTTCAACATCTTCTATTTCTACTACCTCTTCAGCTGAGGTGTGTTCTGGTGGGCTTGGTTCCTCCTGATTCCTTTCCTGCAGTGTGGTTCCAGACCTTAGGGTGATGGCATTAATGCCTCCCTTTGGATTGGGTAATGGTTGAGAGGGGATTCCAGTGGAGCTTGAAGGTTGGTTACTGGAATTTTGCATTGATCCAATCTGTGACATAAGAGCTTGCAAAGTAGAGGTGAGACCATTTAGACTGGCATTAATACCATTCATGATGTTATTTTCCATGGTCTGTTGTCTTCGCTCAAAAGATTGTAGTAGCTCTTCATTAGGAGATAAAGAAGAATGAGTAAATTGAGAGGTCTGCTGTTGGTTATTCTGTGGTCCTTGGTTTTGCCTCAGGTGAGGTGCTCTGTAAGGTTGATTCTGCTGCCTGTTGTTGTTATTATTCCACCTCTGATTTCCCTGATTATCTCTGCCTCCTCTGTTATTGTTGTCCCTCCAATTTTGGTTAGAATTGTCCTGCCATCCATGGTTATTATTTCCACTTTGATTGTACCCTTGGTTGGGGCGGTCATAGAAGTTATAAGTGGATGCCACCATGTTGTCTTCTTGTTGGAGCTGCGGGCATTCATCAGTGTAATGGCTATAATCAGCACAGATTCCGCAAATTCTTTGCGGGACTAATTGTTGGTTTTGCTGTGGCGAGGGAGGTTGAGCTTGCTGAGCTTGTTGTTGATTCAATTGCATCTGCTTTAGCAAGTTGGTCATCTCACATATACTCTGAGCTAGAGCCGCAGTCTCTCTGTTAGAGGATACTTCTGCAACGACTTTTGAACGGCCTTGCTTTTGCCTGTGGTTCCTAGTAGATTCAGCTAAATCACTGATCAATTGCCAAGCCTCATCAGTGGTCTTGTACTTCTTCATAGACCCATTGCTAGCACTTTCCAATGTGGTCTTAACTTGGGGCCTCATGCCCTGTGTGATATAGCTAAGTAACACTATCTTGTCAATCATGTGGAGGGGGCATGCTTCCAGAAGATTGTTGAAGTGCTCCCAGTATTCAAAGAGAGTCTCATTATCATCCTGAACAATTGTGGAAATATCCTTCCTCAGTTTATCAGTAACTTCAGATGGAAAGAATTTCTCCAAAAACTCCTTTCTGAGTGTATCCCAGTTGGATACATTTGCTAGAGGTTGAGTGTAGTACCACTCTCTTACTTTTCCCTCGACAGAAAACGGGAAAGCTTTCAGCAAAATTGAAGTTTCATCAGTACCATCACGCTTGACAGTAGAACAAGCTGCCTGGAAATCTCTCAAGTGCTTGATAGGCTCTTGAGCAGGTAGGCCATGAAACTTGGGTATCAAATTTAGCAGTGCGGTCTTTATTTCAAAATCTGTAGCTACCGCTGGATGATGCGCTTGAAACGGTTGCATTGTAAAATCAAGGGCTCCTTCCTCCTGGATGGTAACTCTCCTAGCTGCCATGTCTTCTGCACGTAAAACAACCGAATCAGTAGAACGGGGGCTGGTTTCTTCCTCAAGTTCACTTTCAAATCTGCCCTCAGAGCGGACTAACCGACGCTGTTCTCGCCTTATTCGTGAAATAGTCCTTTCAATTTTAGGATCAAATATTAGCAAGCGTGGATCAGGAAGTGAACGCGTCATTTGAGGAAAGAAACATGCAGCTCATAGTAGCAAAATAAAATAATATGCAAATAAATAAATTCTAATTAATAACTTTGGCACTCTATTGCAACTCCCCGGCAACGGCGCCAAAAATTGATGAGACACAGAAGTTGGTGAATTAAAAATTATTAAAATAGTTACGTTGCAAGTATAGTTCTTAACTCATCGAAAATCTGCCTATCAATTTAGAAATATGTCATAGAGAGTTTAAATTAAAAATTACTGGGAGTTGGAGTCCCAGGTCGTCTCCCAACGAGTTGCAGAAAAGTGTGCTATTTTATTAATCAGATGTTCCAAAAGGTCGAGTTAACTAGATGGAAAATTAAATTGAGAAAATTTAAATAATATGAATAAAAGCCTTGACTGGGAGTTGATTAGTTGGAATCTCTATTATTGATGAAATGATTTCAAGATTAATTTATAATTTATAATTAATAGTTGTTTTGTTTAGTTATCCTTTACTAGGTAAAGGAAAGTCAAACAAGTTGGAATGCTAGATCTATTCACGAGTTGCAACCCACTTAGTTCAAAGGTATTGGTGTTAGTGACTGGATAGCAATCCAACAGTTAACCCAATTACAAATTCTCTTTCAATCCTTCCAACTCAAGAGTTCCTTTCAATCAACTCCCCATCAAGTGAAGAAACTACTCGCTCATTGTAAATAATAAATCCATAACATATGAAAGAGAATTATATTGGAATGGAAAATAAATTAAAATGGAAGAAATAATCCATGTATTAAATAATCATGAAAGTATTCAAATGACAAAATTGAACAAAGCAAAGAACATGGAAGAATAAAACCAAGTTAAGAGAACGAACTAGAATGACGAAGTCTTGATGAGGAAATAACTCTTCTCAATGTTCCAATGCTAAGACCAATTAAAAATTAAGATTCTAAAACCTAGAGAGAAAAACCTAAAGGAGTAAAACTAGATCTAAAACTGAAAACTATTTAGAATGAATGTTGTGTTTTGTTTCTGCATATTCTTTGGCTCTAGTCTGCTGTTCCGGGCCGAAAACTGGGCCGAAATAAGGTCCAAAATTGTCCCCAACGAATTCTACAGATTATGCAGATCGCACATGTCACGCGATCGCGTCATCCATGCGGATGCGTCATTCGCACTTTTCCTTGCCACGCATTCGCGTCGTCCACGCTACCGCGTCGCTTGAGCTTTTCCAATCTGCGCGGCCGCATGAGCCATGCGGCCGCGTCACTGCGATTTGCTCTCCTTCGCGTGGTCGCGTGAGCCATGCGACCGCGTCACTTCTCGCTGGTTATCTCCTCAAATTCTTGTGTTCCTTCCATTTTTGCTAGCTTCCTTTCCAATCTCCAACTCATTCATGCCCTATAAAGTCTGAAACACTCAACACACAGATCATGGCATCGAATGGAATAAAGAAGAATTAAAAATACATAATTAAAGTCTCTAGGAAGCAGTTTTCAAACATGTTATAAATTCATGAAGGAATTATAATTTCATGCTAATTTAATGAATAAGTGGGTAAGGATCATGATAAAACCACACAATTAAACACAGTATAAACCATAAAATAGTGGTTTATCAAGTATGTGAAAAAGTGAAGAATGGGTAGTTAGGTTAGAACTTAATTGTATAGGTTGTTATATAGGTTAGGTGGGAAAGTCTAGGCTAATCAAAGATTCAAATTCTAGTCTACTTAACCATATATGACCCTACCTTGACCCTAGCCCCACAACCTTTGAGAAAGAACTCATGATAATTGTATGCATGCATTGAATAATTGTTGATTGTTAGATGAAGAACAAATCTTGGAAAGCATGATTAGGGGGGGAATTGAGTGAATCAACCCCTAAACACTTGAGTGACTAGAGCGGATACACATCCGGTGAGGGTTCGATTGCTCAATTACATGTTTTCACCATAATCATTCTTATTCATGCAAGTTTGTAAATCTTTTTGATAATTCAATACAATTGTGGGTTGGATTTGATTCCTAGTGCTTTAGCCCTGATGCTTACATATGTTCTCTTTGAAGTTAATTTGTTTTGACTAAGCATTTGCATTCATATAGATAGTTGCATTTAGATAGTTTGCATATAGCTTAGTTGCATTGAATAAATGTCATACCCCTTGTTTTCCTTCTTGGTTTAGCATGAGGACATGCTAAGGTTTAAGCGTGGGGAGGTTGATAAATCCCATTTTCAGGATTTATCTTGTGTTGAATTTAGAGCATTTTATCAACTTTTTCTCACATTTATTCAATGAAATAGAATGGTTTTGTGATTCTCCCTCATTTTGTGCTTAAGTGTGAAAACATGCTTTTAGACCTTTAATTTGATGATTTTAATTCACCTTTGATCCCACTAGATGCCTTGATTTGTTTGTTAAGTGATTTTAGGTTGAAAAGGCTAGGAATGGATCAAAGGAGTGAATAGGAAAGCATGCAAAATGGAGAACACATGGAAAAACCAAAGATTTGGTTGCGCTCATCCACGCGCAAGCGCAATAGACGCGCACGCGTGGATCGTAAAAACCCCATGGACGTGCACGCGTGCTGTACGCGTACGCGTCGGTGCTGGAATGTGATTTTTAAGTGAAAATGTGCCCAGCGAATTTACAGAGGCTATAGGGCCCAATCTAAACCAACTTTGACGCCAAAACACTTAAAAGGACTAAGGATTGAAGGGGAATGCATCATGAATCATCATTAGGGAGTTTAGATCTAGTTTTAGCGTTAGTGTTAGGGAGAGAAGCTCTCACTTCTCTCTAGAATTAGGATTAGGTTAGGTTAATAAGCTTAGATCTAGCTTTTAATTCATGCTTTCATCTAATTCTACCTTTCAATTCCTTGTTGTTACATCTTATTCTTCTATTCTCTTGTTGTAATTTCCTCTATTTTGTTTCTATACTTTGTTGTTGATCTACTCTTGTTCCTTTTATTTTTTTTCTCATGCAATTTAAGGTAATTCATGTTAATTGTGCTTTCTTTAATTGTTGTTGTTAATTCTTTGCAATAAATTGTTGTTAGATTTCATTCTTGTTGTCAATTTACTATGCTTTTCTTTTATACCTTCCAAGTATTTGTCAAAATGCTTGAGAGGATGTTAGAGTAGAATTTTATGTTCTTGGCTTGGGAAGGTAACTTAGGAATTCTTGAGTCACTAATGTCCTAGTGATTGATAGTTGGTAGCCATTGACTCTAGCTCTCATTAATTCAATTGGTGAATAGCTAGGACTTATGGACATGGATTGATATAGCTCACTTGACTTTCCTTTACTTGTTAGAGGATGATTTAGTGGGATTGATCCTTGCAATTATCATATTGTGGTTAGTGATAAGGATAGAGATCCTTGACAACTAAACCTTGCCAAGACCTTTTTACCATTTGATTTCCATTGCCATTTAGGTTTCTTGTCTTTTATTCAAAACCCCAAAATATACATGTCCAAAGCCAATAACAAGAACACTACCCTACAATTCCTTTAAGAGATGACCCGAGGTTTAAATACTTCGGTTATTAGGTTTATTAAGGGTTTGTACTTGTGACAAATAAATTTTTGTATGAAAGAATTATTGTTGGTTTAGAAACCATACTTCAACGAGAATTTATTTGTGAAATTCTAAACCGTCAAAATTTCACTCATCACCCTAGTATAAACCCTAGAAGAGAAGATGATGAAAAACTTAAAGGAAAAAACTATACTAAAGCTATGTACTACTACTCCCAAGCTACACTAATGTTATGCTATGGTATGGTCTTCCTTTTCCCTTTCTTGTGAGCTAAATGGCTTCAGAAATGGGCCTCCAAACCTCCAAAATCGCAAGTCACGTGAGATTTTATTGAAGGCATGTGCGGACACACAGACGTGTGCATCCGGACACTCTGCTGAAAATCTCTACCCGTGCATACGCACAAGTAGTTGTGCGCACGCACACTAGGCGATGCTTGATTGAACGCGCGACGCGCACTGTAACACCCTACCATACAGAGTCTTATGCTTAAGTCATAATCCAGAGATGGCAAGGTATTACGACCTCTAAAACAAAAATCTAGTACGTATAGTAGTGTGAATAAGGATTATAACTATGAGCCTTTGTAGAAAAAGGGGTAAACAAAAATCGCAACTCGAAAGCGCAACACTCCGATCGATAACGCAACGAGCAAAGGATAAGTTAACGCGAGATTATATATATACAAAAGAGTGTCAAAATGGGAATATCAAAACTCAAATCCAGAAGCGAAGATAACCGGTCCGAGCATAGCAATATATATATACATATAATAAAATAAGGAAACCCCAAAGGAAACCCAAAGGGATACAAATACAGAACCCTATTCTCTAAAAATCTCCTATAAGAGGAGTCATCACAGTTTGTATTATTTAGTGGAGATAAAAGTATCTAAACAAGATATATAAACTGAGACGGAGTCCCGAGAACAAAGGATCTTCGCTAATCCAGAAGTCTCCAGCATGCCTCAGTGAGAAACCTCACGTCCTGCATCTGAAAACCACAAAATCCGCATGCGTGAGAACCAGAGGTCCCCAGCATGGTAACAGCTTCCACATATATAATACATAATAATAGAGGAAAGCCGAAGGCAATCTTAGAACTTCCTCCAGATAATATCAAAGCTTATAAACAAACTAAACTGTAAGTGGCAACTGACTAAAGATCCTTCAGTCTAACTAATACTTCCCTTTCCAATTCCTTCAGACCTCACAACCACCAGCAGGAGTATAATATAGCAAACACAGTTATATCAGACAAGAGATTTACAAATAGGAACAGATAAGGCATTTAGACAATTAGCAAGTAATATACAGTCAAACAGGCAATCTCAAACAATTCATATAGTATGCATATGATGAATGCCTGTCCCTAGTGGCTGATGATATCATCTGTCAGTCACAGCATATATGCATTTATACTTAGCCATAATCATGGCTCCGCCGTAACACCGCAATAATCTAGCCATCCGGCTCATGGTTAAATCCATAACCAGCCAATTCATTAATAATTACGGCCCTTTGGCCCATGGCACAACAAGCACTTCCACCGCCATCCTCCGCATCTCACATAATCATCTTTGATCCTCATTGATCATTCATTTTTCCCTTGCTTCACTCACAAGTTACCACATTTACTAGCCCCTTGCTTCATTGCTAGGCATATTATAATAATTTAAGACATAAGTGGTGAGATCGGAGGCTTAGAAGTATGAAATTTGGCTTTTAAAACTCAAAAATCAACTTTGGGATGAAAACAGGGCCACGCGTATGCGCACTCCACGCGCACGCGTGGATGGCCACAAAATCTCATCGACACGCAAGCGTCATACGCGCGGACGCGCGGATTGAAAAATAGCCAAACGACGCGTGAGCGTCAACCACGCGTACGCGTGGGTGCTCTTGCGCCCCAGGCACAAAACTGGCACAACTCTGGCACAACTCTCGGGAAAATAGCTGGGCATTTGGTGCAGCGCATCGACGCGCCCGTGCACACCACGCGCACGCGTGGATGGTGCTTTCTTGAAGAATGACGCGTACGCGCCAAGTGCACCTACGCACGGAGGGTCATTCTGCTAAAAAAATTTTCTAAGTTAAAAGCTGCAGAATTTACAAATTCAACCCCCAATCTTCCGACGGACATAACTTTATAATTTTAAATCGTTTTTCACCCGTTCTTTGAACGGCATGGACATCCCGGGTCCAATTTCATTTGTAAACAGATTTGGCACAAATCAGAGATCCGTAGTCCATGTTATGTCCCGTCAAAGTATGCCCAAAAACCATATTTTCATACAAAACCATAAAGTGCCATTTTCAAAACAAGCCACTTTCAACTCTTTTCAAAATCAATCAAAACATGCCAATTTTATCCATTTTCTTTGAAATCAATCAAAATGTACCAAAATCAACATCAAGCCATCCCCAACTCACACATTGATATTTTACCAAATTTCTCAAAATCACCATCCAACCCTTTTAACACTTTTCAATCAAATGGCTAAAGGACAAACACAATATCATGTCATACATCCTCCCTCATCCCAATTTCCAATAATACCATTTCCAATCAACCATCGTTATACAAAATCAACATCATACTCACCATCAACATGGTACCACCCACCAATTCAACCATAATCATTCATCAAGCATATATCACAACATGCATTTTCTCATATATCACAAAATCAAGGCATTAATATTCATAATCACATATATGATCACATCATATATCTCAACCATTTAACAATATCAACCATTCAATGCCTATCTTAGGGCCTCTAGCCTAAGTATTTCCTACCACATTACATATTAGATACGAGAAACCGAGACCATACCTTAGCCGATTTCCCAAGCTCAACCGGAGCACTTCCAAACCACTTGTCCACAAGCTCTCAAGGTCTCAACACCTCCAAGAACAGATTTTATCACACAAAACCCTCTCCCAAGCTTTCCAAAATCACCAATAAAACTCCAATATTCACATATACACAACCTAAGCCACAATCATCATACCCATACACAACATCTCAATACCCAACATCATAGAACAACAAATTACACTAGGATTGAGAATCTTACCACACCTAAGATCCAAGGAGACAAGATTAACCTTCTCCTTCAAGAGAGTTGGGTCCTATAACATCAAAGAGCCCAAAATCTCAACATTTCATCCATGAAACTCGAAAACAAGGGCTGGAATTTCGAAGAGCAAAACATGGCTTAACTTAAGATTAATTGTATGGGTTTTGTAGGGCTCTCCACGGTGAACGCGTTGCCGCAAACGGTGCGGCGATCGGAGCTCTAGATCAAAAGTTTTGGTGGTTTGATGATCAACCAAGGGAGAGAACTTGAGAGAGTGTTCTTCCCCCCTCCAAATCAATTTCAGCGTGTGTTTGTGTGTTGTGAGGAGAGAGAGTGCTGAAAACTAGGGTTTTGGTTTAGTTTAGTTGGGCAAGGGCCCACTTTGGGTCCAGTTGGCCCGGTTTGGTCCGTTTGGTCCAATGTTGGTCCGATTTCTATAAAATTGGTACCGAAATTCTCGTCTCACTCTCCTCTATCACATTTAGCCATAAAAATAACATTTTTGGCTTTCTAGAATAAATTCTCATTTATGGGTTAATTACCCATTAATTAACCGGGTCTTACATCCTACCCACTGATGACAAGTCATCTTAGCCTATTTTAACTAGTTTTTTTCTTTTGTTTTCATTAGAATTATGCACTTTCTTGAGCTACAAGCAAGCCAATTAGGTAGATTTTCATGTTTCCTTTGATTTAATCAACCATGTATGAATTCATGCTTTTTCATGAGGTTTTATACTATAATTGTCACATATTATGAAAGAATGAATATCTCATGATTTTAAGCATAGATTTGATGTGTTTGGTTGATTAATGATAGGTGAAGAAAGCTTGGAGAAAGGTTGAAGCAAGAAAGAATAGCTAGGAGTAAAGAGAAGACAATGGAATAAGTAAAATTGAACCAGGAAGCAAAAAGCTGGACCTAAAGTTAGCCTCAAACTTTTGCACAAACTTTTGGGTAAGTTAGCCCCAACGTTAGCCCCTAACTTTTGGGCTAACGTTGGAACTTGAAAATCACTCCCTGGGTACCAAAAGTTTGCGCCAACGTTAGCCCCTAACTTGGAGGCTAACGTTGGCACATGAAAACTACAAGGGGAGGAGCAAAAGTTTGCGCCAACGTTAGCCCCTACCTTTTGGGCTAACGTTGGCGCCACAAGTGCACCAAGGAAGGCCAACGTTGGTGCAAAAGTTAGACCCCTAACTTTTGCACCAACGTGAGTATCAGCAAGTTATGTTGGCTGATATGAAAAGTTGGACCAAAAGTTAGACCCTAACTTTTGCTCCAACTTTTGGTCCAACTTTTGCAAAACTCCAACCCGGTTCAATTGGTTCACTTTGGTTCTTCTCCAAACTTCAAGAGCAATCAACCAAGGCCTCTTTCAACCCAATTCCACCAAGAGCAAAGGCCCAACTCAAGGCTTGAAGATCATTTGAAGAAAGTGTATAAATAGGATAGAATTCAAGTTCTTCGGGGAGCTTTTCCCTTTTGAGTTTTCATAAAAGTTTTTCGGAGAGCTTTGGACATTGAGTGATCTTTAATTTCTTAGTTTGGGGGAAGGAGAATTCCACTCTCTTCCTCTTCATTTTATTGGTTTCAATTTCAATTGCAATTGTCTTGAATCTTGGGTTGGAGAATTGAAGGAATTATGTTTCAATCTCATCCTTGGATCTCTCTGTTTATTTACTGCTTAATTGAATTTTAGTTTCGGTTAATTGTTCTTCATCTACTTTCTTTGCAATTTACTTTTCCCGTGCAATTGTTCTTGTTGGATCAAGGAAGGTAGTGAGATCTAGACCTGGTTTTCTAGTCTCTGGACCCCTGAGATCTGAAATTCCAATTTACATTCTGTTTTTGCTTTTCATGTTTATTTACTTGTTTTGCTTCAGATCCGATTCAACCCAAATACTCTTTTACTTTTCTGTTTGATGCAAATTTACTTTTCCTTGTTTAATTTCTGCAAATCCAAGTCCCAATCCCCTTTATAATTCAAGTCATTTACATTTCTTGCACTTTAAGATTCTGCAATTTACATTTCTTGCATTCTAAGTTTCTGCCATTTAATTTCTTGTTCTTTAAGATTCAGCAATTTATTTCCTGTTCTCTTTAATTTTATAAGGTTGAAGGCTGAGGTATAAACATTTACACAAATGGAGGCTGAACCCATCTATGAGGCATGGGAGAGGTATAAGGCTCTAATCAGGAAATGTCCTCCTGCCATGTTTAATGAGTGGGAGAAGCTGCAGAACTTCTATGAAGGCTTAACACTGAAATCCCGGGAAGCGTTGGATCATTCAGCTGGAGGTTCCTTGCAACTAATGAAAACTGCAGAGGAGGCTCAAGAACTCATTGATATGGTGGCCAACAACCAATATTTCTTTGCTCATCAAAGAGGCCGCCAACCATCACAAAGGAGAGGAGTAATGGAACTAGAAGGAGTGGATTCAATCCTGGCTCAAAACAAATTAATGCAGCAGAAAATTCAACAACAATTTGAGCAAATGACCAAGAGGATTGATGGCCTCCAAGTTGCAGCAGTTAACACCAGCCAACCATCAGCCACATGGGGGCAAAATGAAGAAATCCAAGAGGAGCAACAGCAGGAACAAGTCCAGTACATGCATTCAAATCCAAATGAATTCTATGGTGATACCTACAACCCCTCATGGAAAAATCACCCCAACCTCAGATGGGGAGACACCCACAACCAAAACCAACACCCATGGCAGAGGAACTCAAACCAAAACAACCCAAGAAATAACCAAAACTACAACCAGCAACAGACTAACCAAAACACATACAGAAAACCTCAAAACAACTACCCTAATCTCAACCAGTACCAATCCAACAACCATTCCACCAACCAAAATACCTACCACCCACCACCCACATCTCACAACCCACCACAAGCATCACCTGAACCTCAAAGACTCACCAACTTGGAGACCTTGATAGAAAAAATGATGAAACATCAAGAAATAACAAACAAAAACCATGAAGCATCATTGAAGAACCTAGAGAGGCAGATTGGGCAACTCTCCAAGCAAGTATCTGTTGAGAGACCTTCAAACTCACTGCCGAGTGACACAATCCCAAATCCTAAGGAGGAATGCAAGGCAGTACAATTAAGGAGTGGGAGAACATTGATGAGCAACAATGACACTACAAAGAAGCAAGCAGAGAGCATCAAAGAACCAACAGAGGATGAGAAGCAAACAAAGGCAGATGAACCTAAGGAGCAAGTTGTGATGCCAAACAAAAGCACTGAGAAACCCAAGGAGAAAAACAACCAGCCACATAGCTCAAAGGAAGTGACTCAAGGATAGCAGCAAATAGGGAAGAGCATCACACCTCCACTGCCATATCCTCAGAGGTTTAACAAAGAGGCTAAGGACCAACAGTTTCATAAGTTTCTTGAGATTTTTAAGAAACTGGAAATCAATATTCCCTTGGCCGAAGCACTTGAACAAATGCCTCTGTATTCCAAATTTTTGAAGGAGCTTATCAACAAGAAAAGAAGCTGGGATGAGAAAGATACCATAGTGATTACTGAGGAATGCAGGGCCTTGATTCAAAAGGGGCTTCCTCCCAAGCTTGAGGACCCAGGGAGCTTCCTACTGCCGTGCACCATTGGGGAAGTAACCATCACTAAAGCAATGTGCGATCTAGGAGCAAGCATTAACTTAATACCATCCTCCTTGGTGAAAAAGCTGCATATAAAGGAAGTCAAACCGGTAAAGATGACTCTAGAGTTGGTAGATAAATCAATGGTGCACCCCAGGGGTGTAATTGAAAATCTGTTGGTCAAGGTGGACAGTTTTATATACCCTGCTGATTTTGTGGTTCTAGATTCAGACAAGGATGATGGTGACTCTGTTATACTGAGAAGGCCATTCTTGGCCACTGCTAGAGCTATCATAGACATAAAGCAAGGAGAACTAACTCTCAGGATGCATGATAAGAGTGTCACTCTGAAAGTAGTACCAGAAGCGCAGTTCAGTGATGAGAAGAAAGATTATATGGAACTCGACAAGGAAGAATCACAGTTAACGAAAGAAAGCAACAAGGTGATTCACAACAACATCCCAAAGCAAGAAGAAGATAATGCAGCATGGGAAGAAGAAAAAGAACTTGTACAGAGCAATGAAGAGATTCATGAAAGCATTGATGTGTTAGTTATCAAGAAGAAGAATCCCAAAATGAAGCCCACTTGCAAGCAGAAAGGATCAATAAGAAGAAGGAAGAAGAATGAAAACAGAATCAAAAAGGGTTGGAAGAACAAAAAAATTCCAACAGAAGGGCTCTCCAAAGGTGACAAAGTGCAGTTAGTCTATCAACAACTGGGAGCAAGCCAACAGATTGATGATTACTATACTGTGAGCAAAATACTCTCACTAGAACATGCTGAGATAGAACACCAAGGAACAAAGAAGAAGCTCACAATCAGAAGGGACAAGTTGAGGCACTATAACCATCAACCACCATGAAAGAAAGCCCCAATGTCAAGCTAGTGACATTAAAAGAGCGCTTGTTGGGAGGCAACCCAACCTGAGGTAGTTTTCTTTTCATAGCTATTTCAATAAAAAGGTTAAATGATTGGTATGTATTGCAAGGAGCTAAGTTTGGTGTTTCACACCAAAACAATTTAACGGAGAATAAAGGATTCTAAGTTTGGTGTTCCACCAAAATCTCACTTAAAAGCACATTCTCACCTTCTGCACAAAGGGTTACTAGCTCCAAGCAATCTGATAAATCATTTAATCATTGTCTGTTTCTAGTTTTTAGTTTTATTACCTTTAGCAAAGGCTTAGGCTTTCACATATGGTTATGCATAAGAAACATGGCAAGGGACTAAGTTTGGTGTTCACACATCAAAGTAAGTTCAAACGCCTACAAGAAAGTCTTGAACACTAACCAGTCATCTAAGGGCTTGAGAAACAAGCAACTTCCATTAACACTGAAAATCACCCCTGGGCACCAAAAGATTGCGCCAACGTTAGCCCCTAACTTTCTTCACCTATCATTAATCAACCAAACACATCAAAGCTATGCTTAAAATCATGAGATATTCATTCTTTCATAATATGTGACAATTATAGTATAAAACCTCATGAAAAAGCATGAATTCATACATGGTTGATTAAATCAAAGGAAACATGAAAATCTACCTAATTAGCTTGCTTATAGCTCAAGAAAGTGCATAATTCTAATGAAAACAAAAGAAAAAGACTAGTTAAAATAAGCTAAGATGACTTGTCATCACAACACCAAACTTAAAGCTTGCTTGTCCTCAAGCAAGAAATAAATTTATGCTCCAAGGTTCTTTCAATTAAGATGGATTGAAGAATAACTTGTAAAGTCCAGTGAGTGAAGTGATCAAGTAACAGTGGGGTAAATTCTAAATCATATGCTCATGCAAGGGCTTCAGTGCTTACTAGTCCTCACATATTGGGAGTCTTAGGTCTTAGGACTTTCATCCAAATGGTATCATGGAGATCTCTTTTATATGTAGTCACCTTGAAGCAGCTTATAGTTTCTTTGCTTTGGCCTTGACTCTAAGTGTCATGTCTCAAAGCGGCTCTTTAAATAAGTTTTCAATCAATACTCCTAAACCAGTTGGTTTTAAGGTATTAGGTGTTAAAGCACCCCTAAGGATTTACTTGCTCAAGCCTCTTTCTTTGTTTTGCTTGCTGCTTCTCGGATCAATTGATTTTTGAGAATCTCCACAATACTTCTTTGAACTTCATGTCCTGCCTATGAGCTCCCATGCAAGTTTTCACAAGCATGCAACCTCAATACAAAATCATATAACCAGAACCACCACTTTTTCCTAATCTTTTGCTTGCCTCAAAATTGTTTGATTCCTCAATCCTTCTTTTCAAAGAACTTTCATGTGATGTATTTCTTGGAAATTGAGTGCAAACAAGTTTTGAAGATAAGAATGTTGTGAATGATCAAGCATCTTGCTTCTTGAATCACAGAAAGACTATGCTATGCAGGCAAGCAGGGGTAAAAAAAACTATACTATGCAGACAAGCAGGGCAGATAAGGATACAATCCAACCTTCAATTATAGCAATATTTGATGTAAAACAATCACTTAACAATACAACCTGTTGAAGTTTACTTGCTTTCCTTCTTCTCATCATCATCATTGCTGGCCTTCATGTTCATCTTTCACCTCTTTGATTGATGATGCTAAACATCTCCAAAAGCTTGTATGATACTCTGCAGTGATATTGAAAGTTGCTTGTTCCCCAAGCACTTGGAAACAATGGTTAATTTTCATGATTTATTTGCGGGCTTTTTGAACTTACTTTGGTGTGGGAACACCAAACTTAGTACCTTGCCAATGGTTAACCATGTGTGATAATTTTTTCTCTTTTCTTCTTCTTTTTCAAAAGCAATAAAACTGAAAACTAGGAAACAGCAGAATAGTTAATTAGTTCATCCAACATGCTTGAAGCCAGCATTATGCAGAGAATGAGAATGTATTTTATAATGGGATTTTGGTGAAACACCAAACTTAGAATCCTGCATTCTCCTTTAGATTGTTTTGGTGTGCAACACCAAACTTAGCTTCTTTGCATTATAGATAGAACTAATTAACCTTTTTATTAAAAATAGTTATGAACAGAAAACTACCTCATGTTGGGTTGCCTCCCAACAAGCGCTCTTTTATTGTCACTAGCTTGACATCCTCTGTGCTTGCTCAGCTCAAATTCTGAGCTTCCTTTTCCTTGTCCCATTGTCCTTCTAAGTGAGGCTTTGCTTTCTTCTCACTCGTTTCTGTGAGGTTTTTGGCTAATTGTTCCATTTGCTTCCCAATTCCCCCGAGTAAGTTCTCATGGTGTTTTTCATCATCACTTGATGTGTCATCATTCTCTCTACTACGCTCTCTAGATTGGTGATCCTTTGAGAATTCTGTGAGATTGTGTGGTGATGTTGTTGCAGGTTTGGGAAGTGGTTGTTGTAGTTGAAGTTCCTTGGTTTCTGATGTTGAGGTTCCCTCATTCTTAGATAAGAATGTGGCTTCCATGGTGGGAACTGTGCATTCATTGTAGTGGAATGGAGAAAATCAAGTTGTCTAGCCATTGACTCCAATTGTTGCTGAGTTTGCTGATGTAGCTGTTTGCTTTGATTCATGACTGCCTTCATTCCTTCAAGATTCATCGTATCTTTCTCTGAAGTTGCATTCTATGGTGTCTCAAAGGAGTGTTTGTTGTTGGTTCTCTTGTCATTGAACCTTGCAGTTCCTTGACCAGTTGCTGTTGCTTCGAGTAAGTCATCTGAGAAGTGATCCACCGCTCTCCTCGTTTCTGGGGTTAATCCTTCGTAGAATGCTTGGAAAGCCACTTTGTCATTTGCTTTCTTGTATCTTTCCCATGCTTTGAGCAATGGTTCTTCCTCTCCTTGCATGAATGGATGTGTTCCCTCTTTCATCTTGATGTTCTGTTGGGATGTAGAGAATTTGGCTAGAAATTTGACAACCAAACCATCCCAACTAGTGATACTTCCTTGGGGAAGAGTTTCAAGCCATTGTGCTGCCTCATCCTTTAGTGAGAAAGGGAATAGCAAGAGCTTATAGACATCATTATTGACAACATCACAGATCCTCAGAAAAATAGATAGATGCTGTTCAGGATCCTCCAATGGATTTTCACCATAGGAACAATTGTTCTCTATTAGTGTAATGATTTGCGGCTTCATGTTGGCATGTTCTTCTTTCTCAGAAACTTCATTTTCAATGATATCCTTCCCTCTGGCTGCTCTATTTTCCTGCGACATAAAAATCAACAACGGAACACACAGTGATACTCTTGAAAATTGAGTGTAGTCAGTTGAGACAAAACTTCAAACAGTTAGTGGGTTAGTCAAAAATTAAAGAAAAAAAAATGCTTGATCTAGATCACCACCTCACTTAATCATTGTCAATCTAATCAATCCCCGGCAACGGCGCCAAAAACTTGATGAGTATTTTGGTGGAAAAATGAATTTTTCCCAAAACACACAAATCTAACCGGCAAATGCACCGGGTCGCATCAAGTAATAAAAACTCACGCGAGTGAGGTCGATCCCACAGGGATTGAAGGATTGAGCAATTTTTGTTTAGTGGTTGATTTAGTCAAGCGAATCAAGTTTTGGTTGGGTGATTTGTGATTTGCAGAATTTAAATTGCATGAAGTTAAAGAGAGCAGGAAATTAAATTGCTGAATCTTAAAGAACAAGAAATTAAATGGCAGAAACTTAGAGTGCAAGAAATGTAAATTGCGGA
The DNA here is from genome assembly GCF_000816755.2 of Arachis ipaensis. Lineage (NCBI taxonomy): Eukaryota > Viridiplantae > Streptophyta > Magnoliopsida > Fabales > Fabaceae > Arachis > Arachis ipaensis. The sequence continues at coordinate 95,255,025 of NC_029785.2, forward strand.
ATCTTAAAGTGCAAGAAATGTAAATGGCTCGAAATGTAAAGGGGCTTGGGAGTTGGATTTGCAGAAATTAAACAAAGAAAAGTAACTTGCATCAAACAAAAGAGTAAAAGATGGTTTTGGGTTGAATCGGATCTTGAAGCAGTAAGGTAAATGAACATTAAAAGCAAGAAACAAAATGTAAATTAGGAATTCAGATCTCAGGACCCAGAGACTAGAAAACCAAGTCTAGATCTCAATGCCTTCCTAGATCCAACAAGAACAATTGCAAGGGAATTGTAAATTGCAAGGAAAGTAGATGAGAAGCAAGTAACAGAAACTGAAATGCAATTGCAGTAAATAAACAGAGGGATCCAAGGATGAGATTGAAACAGAATTTCTTCAATTCTCCACCCCAAGATCCAAGACAATTGTAATTGAAATTGAAAGCAATAAAACTAAGAGGAAGAGAAGTGAATTCTCCGTCCCCAAGACTAAGAAATTAAAGATCACTCAATATCCAAAGCTCTCCGAAAACTATTATGAAAATTCAAAGGGAAGCTCCCTGAAGAACTTGAATTCTATCCTATTTATACACTTTCTTCAAATGATCTTCAAGCCTTGAGTTGGGCCTTTGCTCTTGGTGGAATTGGGTTGAAAGAGGCCTTGGTTGATTGCTCTTGAAGTTTGGAGAAGAACCAAAGTGAACCAATTGAACCGGGTTGGAGTTTTGTAAAAGTTGGACCAAAAGTTGGAGCAAAAGTTAGGGTCTAACTTTTGGTCCAACTTTTCATATCAGCCAACATAACTTGCTGATACTCACGTTGGTGCACTTGTGGCGCCAACGTTAGCCCAAAAGTTAGGGGCTAACGTTGGCGCAAACTTTTGCTCCTCCCCTTGTAGTTTGGGGCTAACTTTTCACCCAAAAGTTTGTGCAAAAGTTTGAGGCTAACTTTAGGTCCAGCTTTTTGCTTCCTGGTTCAATTTCACTTATTCCATTGTCTTCTCTTTACTCCTAGCTATTCCTTCTTGCTTCAACCTTTCTCCAAGTTTTCTTCACCTATCATTAATCAACCAAACACATCAAAGCTATGCTTAAAATCATGAGATATTCATTCTTTCATAATATGTGACAATTATAGTATAAAACCTCATGAAAAAGCATGAATTCATACATGGTTGATTAAATCAAAGGAAACATGAAAATCTACCTAATTAGCTTGCTTATGGCTCAAGAAAGTGCATAATTCTAATGAAAACAAAAGAAAAAGACTAGTTAAAATAGGCTAAGATGACTTGTCATCACCCACCTAATTGGGAATTTCACCCACAAAATTCGAATTCAATTACCTGAGAATAAGTGCGGATAATCCGTTCGCATCTCCGACTCAAGTTCCCAAGTGTGTTCCTCAACACCGCCTCGACTCCAAGCCACTTTGACTAATGAAACCTCTTTTCCACGCAACCGTTTGATACTAGTATCGTCAATTCTAACTGGAGCCGCTGGAAGCGTCAAATCTTCTCTTAACTGAACCGACTCAGGTTCTAATACATGGCTAGCATCAGGAGTGTACTTCCGAAGCTGTGAGACGTGAAACACATCTTGCAGGTTTGAAAGATGAGGTGGTAGAGCCATCCGATACGCTACCGGTCCAATCCTCTCCAGGATCTGAAATGGACCAATGTATCGAGGATTCAACTTCTTCGCTTTAATCGCCCTACCTACTCCTGTGGTTGGAGTAACCTTCAGGAAAACAAGATCTCCTTCTTCAAATTCCAAGGGCTTCCGCCTCTGATCGGCGTAACTCTTCTTGCGACTCTGCGCCGTAAGCATCCTATCTCGGATTTTCTTGACTTGTTCAGTGGTCTCAGCTATCATCTCCGGCCCCAACAAACCTTTCTCTCCAGCTTCATACCAACATAGCGGAGATTGACATTTCCTCCCATACAATGCCTCATACGGAGCCATTCCAATGCTCGCATGGTAACTATTATTGTATGCAAACTCCACTAACGGCATATACCGATCCCAACTCGCTGGTTGATCCAAAACACAAGCTCTCAACATATCCTCTAGTGTTTGGATCGTCCTCTCGGATTGACCATCTGTTTGAGGATGGTACGCTGTACTCAAGCTTAATCGGGTTCCAAAAGCTTTCTGATATGCACCCCAGAACCTCGAAGTGAAACGAGGATCTCTATCAGAGATTATAGTAGCAGGTATACCATGGAGTCTCACAATCTCCTTTATGTATAACCGAGCTAGCTCCTCAAGGGGGTAAGTCATCCGAATGGGAAAAAAGTGAGCTGACTTCGTCAGTCGGTCCAGAATCACCCAGATAGCATCAAAACCAGTCCTAGTCCTTGGCAATCCCGACACAAAGTCCATTGCAATACTTTCCCACTTCCATTGCAGAACCTCTAAAGGTTGCAACATCCCAGAAGGTCTTTGATGTTCAATCTTTACCTTTTGGCAAGTTAAGCACTTTGAAACATATTTCGCCACATCATTCTTCATACCTGGCCACCAAAATATCGCCTTTAAATCATGGTACATCTTAGTACTTCCCGGGTGAATGGAGTTGATCAAAGAGATATTTCAAGCTCTTGTGATCGGAGAAGACTTGGAACTTAACCCCAAAGAGATAATGCCTCCACACCTTCAAGGCAAACACGACCGCAGCGAGTTCCAAATCGTGCGTAGGGTAACTAACTTCATGAGGTCTCAACTATCGTGAGGCATACGCCACCACTTTATGATGCTGCATCAGCACGCATCCTAGACCCTTTAGTGAGGCATCACAGTACACCTCAAATGGTTCGTTCGGCTCAGGTAACACCAACACAGGTGCAGTGGTCAACTTTTTCTTCAATGCCTGAAAGCTTTCCTCACACTCAGGAGTCCAAACAAACGGAGTGTCTTTGCGGGTTAATTTTGTCAACGGCAAGGCTAATTGCGAAAAGCCTTTGATGAACCTTCGGTAATAGCCAGCTAAGCCCAGAAAACTCCTTATCTCAGTTACTGTGGTTGGTTGCCTCCAATTCATCACAGCTTTCACCTTAGTTGGATCTATGGCTATTCCCTTCTTACTCACCATGTGACCCAAAAACTTTACCTCATCCTTCCAAAACTTACACTTAGACAGTTTCGCATAGAGTTTCTTCTCCTTTAGAATTTGCAACACGGTCCTCAAGTGTTCCGCATGCTCTTCTTCAGTCTTGGAGTAAATTAGTATGTCGTTAATGAAGACAACAACGAATTTATCCAGAAACGGACGGAACACTCTATTCATGTAATACATGGATACCGCAGGAGCGTTCCTCAACCCAAAGGACATTACAGTATACTCGTAATGACTATAACAAGTACTAAAAGCGGTCTTAGGGATATCTTCACCCCTCACCCTTATCTGGTGATAACCGGATCGCAAATCTATCTTGGAGAAAACCCCAGCTCCTTGTAACTGATCCATGAGATCATCAATCCTCGGCAATAGGTACTTATTCTTTATGGTGACCTTGTTCAGCTGCCTGTAATCCACACAGAGTCACATACTTCCATCTTTCTTCTTTACCAGTAACACTGGAGCACCCCACGGGGAAACACTTGGTCAGATAAAGTTCTTACCCAACAATTCCTCTAACTGAGACTTTAGCTCGGCCATCTCTAACGGTGACATTCTATAAGGAGCACTTGAGATTGGTCCCACCCCAGGCACCAATTCAATAGCAAACTCGACCTCTCGGTTAGGTGGAAATTCCTCAATATCATCGGGAAACACTTCCGGAAACTCACACACTACCAGAATCTGATCCAACCTTTGGTCATCACCCGAAACACCCGCGGTTAACAACAGGATACCCTGACATTCAATTCCGGAACAGTTCACCATCATCGAATTCAAGTAATAATTATTCACCATAACCGGCCCTTCTGTATCTTCCGGCATAAAGTACACCGACTTTGTAGAACAATCAAGCAGGACATGGTTCTCAGATAACCAGTCCAATCCCAAGATAAGATCAAGACCGATCATCGGTAAGCAGATTAAATTATGGACAAAATCACGCTGCTTGAACCTAAACAAAACTTTCGGGCATCCTAGCCTAGTTACCATGGCTTCACGGGTAGCATTATATACTTTTAGGTCATAACCTAAGGTTACGATCTTCAATCCTAACTCATGGGCTTTCTCAAATGCAATGAATGAATGCGATGCTCCCGAATCAAATAAAGCATTTAAAGTTTGACCAGCCATTTCACAGTTACCTCGAATGAGTGTCTCGGATCCCTCTGCACCCCTAGATGAGGTGGTGAACACCCGACCGGTCTGTTGTGCTTTCCCAGCACCTTGCTTCTGCTGCTCTAGACAACTTGCAGCTCTATGCCCCGCCTTTCCACAATTGTAGCACAAACCCCATCCGGCCTTGCATGGTACTCCCGGATGGTGACTCCCACACCTAGTACAAGTTTGATCATTCTGAGGCTGCTTCCCAAACCTTTTCCCTTGGGAGTAGTTGTTGTTGGGCCTCCTAAAGGAACCTCCACTCTTGAAAGGCGGACCTCTAGGTGCAAAACTCTTCCCTCGATTCTGTGGAAATGATCCTTTGTGACTTCCTTTCTCAGTGGCTGCCCTCTTCACACACTCTTCAGCAACCCTACACTTGTTCCCCAACTCGGAGAAAGTCCTAATCTCCATTGGCCCCACCGAACCAAAAATATCGCTCCGGAGTCTTTCTTCGTACTTAGCACACTTCCATTCCTCATATTCCACCGGAGTCCCTTGACACATACGAGAGAATCTGAACAGCTCCTCAAACTTGTCAGCATACTCAGATACGGATATAGTACCCTGCTTCAGCTGCAACAATTCAAGCTCCTTGGCCGTCCTGGCAGAAGTCGGAAAGTACTTCTTATAGAACTCATCTTGGAAGACATCCCAGGTGATATAATCATCACCCTGCTGCAGGAGGCGTCGGATTCCTTGCCACCAATGCGACGCTTCCCCAGTGAGCAAATAGGTAGCGAACTCCACACGCTGCCCTTCAGGTACCACCTGTGCTTGTAGTGCTCGTTCCATGGCCTGAAACCATGTATCGGCCTCAGTCGGGCTAGTGGTTCCCTTGAACTTAGGCGGATTAATCTTCAAAAAGTTTTCCAGTGTCATCGGGCCCTGAACTCCACCTCCGTCATTACCATGGTTGTTCATCTGTTGACCAAGAGCCTCAGCAGTGGCTTGCATAGCAGCAGCCATGTTCTCCAATGCAGTCATAAAGTTCACCGGGTCATTAGGGTTAATCTCCGGCACACGAGCATTCGTGTGACCGCTCCTACGACCTCTACCGCGTCCACGAGGTGCCATCTGGTTCCTATACACACCAAACAATCGATATTAAGTTGATCAGTCTCAATATCGGAAGTCTAGTGCTTCAAAGTCCCAAATGCATGCTAATGAACGTTTATGCCAATTATATCAAGCAGATATACTAATAGCACATAACACACATACAGAGAATGCACAGAAGCATAGTCAGTCCGTCCCTCAGGCTCTACAGGAACGAACTGCTCTGATACCATAATGTAACACCCTACCATACAGAGTCTTATGCTTAAGTCATAATCCAGAGATGGCAAGGTATTACGACCTCTAAAACAAAAATCTAGTACGTATAGTAGTGTGAATAAGGATTATAACTAGGAGCCTTTGGAGAAAAAAGGGTAAACAAAAATCGAAACTCGAAAGCGCAACACTCCAATCGATAACGCAACGAGCAAAGGATAAGTTAACGCGAGATTATATATATACAAAAGAGTGTCAAAAACGGGAATATCAAAACTCAAATCCGGATGCGAAGATAACCGGTCCGAGCATAGCAATATATATATACATATAATAAAATAAGGAAACCCCAAAGGGACACAAATACAGAACCCTATTCTCCAAAAATCTCCTATAAGAGGAGTCATCACAGTTTGTATTATTTAGTGGAGATAAAAGTATCTAAATAAGATATATAAACCGAGACGGAGTCCCGAGAACAAAGGATCTTCTCTAATCCAGAAGTCTCCAGCATGCCTCAGCGAGAAACCTCACGTCCTGCATCTGAAAACCACAAAATCCGCATGGGTGAGAACCAGAGGTCCCCAGCATGGTAACAGCTTCCACATATATAATACATAATAATAAAGGAAAGCCGAAGGCAATCCTAGAACTTCCTCCAGATAATATCAAAGCTTATAAACAAACTAAACCGTAAGTGGCAACTGACTAAAGATCCTTCAGTCTAACTAATACTTCCCTTTCCAATTCCTTCAGACCTCCCAACCCCCAGCAGGAGTATAATATAGCAAACACAGTTATATCAGACAAGAGATTTACAAATAGGAACAGATAAGGCATTTAGACAATTAGCAAGTAATATGCAGTCAAATAGGCAATCTCAAACAATTCATATAGTATGCATATGATAAATGCCTGTCCCTAGTGGCTAATGATATCATCTGTCGGTTATAGAGCCAACCCGACAAGTCCTGGTAGCCAACCATTGGACTGTCCCTCTGTCGTGCATCCCCAACTCGAGTTATACTCATCATAAACTTCATCATAATCATGATCCATATCCATCAACCTCACTGGTGAATATTTACGGGGGCGAGCTCATCCGGGCCTTTCACAGTGCCCGGCCACACTGACGACATAGGGTCAAAAGAGCTTCGAGTCTCAACCTGGAGCACGTGGTGGCTAGCCACTGCTTCCTCCCAGGGAAATCCTCATCTCAGATGGTGGAAGTGCAAACATTCACAATTCATTTAACAGCATATATGCATTTATACTTAGCCATAATCATGGCTCCGCCGTAACACGGCAATAATCTAGCCATCCGGCTCACGGTTAAATCCATAACCAGCCAATTCATTAACAATTACGGCCCTTCGGCCTATGGCACAACAAGCACTTCCACCGCCATCCTCCGCATCTCACATAATCATCTTTGATCCCATTGATCATTCATTTTCCCTTGCTTCACTTGCAAGTTACCACATTCACTAGCCCTTTTCCTCATGCTAGGCATATCATAATGATTCAAGACATAAGTGGTGAGATCGGAGGCTTAGAAGTATGAAATTTGGCTTTTAAAACTCAAAAATCAACTTTGGGATGAAAACAGGGCCACGCGTACGCGCACTCCACGCGCACGCGTGGATGGCCACAAAATCTCATCGACGCGCAAGCGTCATACGCGTGGACGCGCGGGTTAAAAAATAGCCAAACGACGCGCGAGCGTCAACCACGCGTACGCGTAGGTGTTCTTGCTCCCCAGGCACAAAACTGGCACAACTCTGGCACAACTCTCGGGAAAATAGCTGGGCATTTGGTGCAGCGCATCGATGCGGCTGTGCACACCACGCGCACGCGTGGATGGTGCTTTCTTGAAGAACGACGCATACGCGCCAAGTGCGCCTACGCGCGGAGGATCATTCTGCTAAAAAAATTTTCTAAGTTAAAAGCTACAGAATTTACAGATTCAACCCCCAATCTTCCAACGGACATAACTTTCTCATTTAAAATCGTTTTTCACCCGTTCTTCGAACGGCATGGACATCCCGGGTCCAATTTCATTTGTAAACAGATTTGGCACAAATCAGAGATCCGTAGTCCAAGTTATGTCCCATCAAAGTATGCCCAAAAACCATATTTTCATACAAAACCATAAAGTGCCATTTTCAAAACAAGCTACTTTCAACTCTTTTCAAAATCAATCAAAACATGCCAATTTCATCCCTTTTCTTTGAAATCAATCAAAATATACCAAAATCAACATCAATCCATCCTCAACTCACACATTGACATTTTACCAAATTTCCCAAAATCACCATCCAACCATTTTAACACTTCTCAATCAAATGGCTAAAGGACAAATACAATATCATGTCATACATCCTCCCTCATCCCAATTTCCAATAATACCATTTTCAATCAACCATTATTATACATAATTAACATCATACTCACCATCAACATGGTACTACCCACCAATTCAACCTTAATCATTCATCAAGCATATATCACACCATGCATTTTCTCATATATCACAAAATTAAGGCATCAATATTCATAATCACATATATGATCACATCATATATCTCAACTATTTAACAACATCAACCATCCAATGCCTATCTTAGGGCCTCTAGCCTAAGTATTTCCTACCACATTACATATTAGATACGAGAAACTGAGACCATACCTTAGCCGATTTCCCAAGCTCAACCGGAGCACTTCCAAACCACTTGTCCACAAGCTCTCAAGGTCTCAACACCTCCAAGAACAGATTTTATCACACAAAACCCTCTCCCAAGCTTTCCAAAATCACCAATCAAACTCCAATATTCACATATACACAACCTAAGCCACAATCATCATACCCATACACAACATCTCAATACCCAACATCATAGAACAATAAATTACACTAGGGTTGAGAATCTTACCACACCCAAGGTCCAAGGAGACAAGATTAACCTTCTTCTTCAAGAGAGTTGGGTCCTATAATATCAAAGAGCCCAAAATCTCAACATTTCATCCATGAAACTCGAAAACAAGGGCTGGAATTTCGAAGAGCAAAACGTGGCTTAACTTAAGATTGATTGTATGGGTTTTGTAGGGCTCTCCTCGGTGAACACGTGGCCACAAACGGTGCGGCGATCGGAGCTCTAGATCAAAAGTTATGGTGGTTTGAAGATCAACCAAGGGAGAGAACTTAAGAGAGTGTTCTTCCCCCCCTCCAAATCAATTTCAGCGTGTGTTTGTGTGTTGTGAGGTGAGAGAGTGCTGAAAACTAGGATTTTGGTTTAGTTTAGTTGGGTCAAGGGCCCACTTTGGGTCCGGTTGGCCCGGTTTGGTCCGTTTGGTCCAATCTTGGTCCGATTTCTATAAAATTGGTACCGAAATTCTTGTCTCACTCTCCTCTATCACATTTAGCCATAAAAATAACATTTTTGGCTTTCTAGAATAAATTCTCATTTATGGGTTAATTAGCCGTTAATTAACTGGGTCTTACACGCACGGTGCGACCCACGCACACGCGTGGCTCTGATCCGATGGCTGTGCACACTAGGCTGAGCTCTTTTTCTTTGATTCTTCATGCTTTCTCCACTTTGAATGCTCTTCTTCCATTTTCTCCAAGCCATTCCTACCTTATACCTCTGAAATCACCCCGAAATAACATCAAGGCATCGAATGGAAGGTAAATAGAATAAAATTAATCAAATTAGACACAAAAGAGCATGCTTTCATAATCAAGCGCAAATTAGGAGGAAAGTTCAAATGCATGCTATTTAATGGAATAAGTGCAAGTTTATATGATGAAATCCATTCAATTTCAACCGAAAATCATCATCAAATATGGATTCATCAATTCCCCCATACTTAAACACCAGCATGTACTCATGCTAAACATACTCAAAGGAGATAGATAAAAGGAAAATGACTTATTTTATGTACTACCTAAATGCATGTAACTATTATAAGGGTTACTCACTAATATGTACTATGCAAAGAGTTAGCAAAACAAACCATGAAATTCTGATCCATCACAAGAAGGCTTTGGGGCAAATGCAAAGAGTTTATGCACTAAAATCAATGTCCAAAGAATTGAATTGAGCTTTTCAAAACTAATCAACAAACAATTTACAAGAAGATACAACATGAGATGCAAGAACATAGAATTGAGCGATGGAACCCCTCATTGGATGTGTATTCACTCAATTTGCTTAGTGTTTAGGGCTTAATCAATCAATTCTCCTTTTATCATGCTTTTCAAAGATTTGCACTTCATCTAACAATCAACTAGTATTTGATGCATGAAGGACAAATATCATGAGGTCTTTGGAGGGTTGTAATGGGGCCAGGGTTTAGGTAGGATAAATATAGTTAAGTGGACTTAAAGAATTAGTTCTTTAATTAGCTTAAGTGTCTACCTAATCCTATATTACATATATACTCATAACAATGCAACCTAGCTACCCAATTTTTCCTCCTATCTCACCCTACTCACGCACTTTCTTTTCAAAACATGAACATATGTATTCTTTATTTCAACTTTTTATTTCACTTTCTATTATGCACAGTTTTTTTTATATAAATTATTCCTTGTCTTTGTTAACACAAGAGATGCATATGTCCTAAAACAAAGAGCACATGAGCATTTTCCAATTGCCAATTTTTCACAATGAGTTCCATGCCTCTATCACCAATGCTTCCCAATAATTCCCCCCACACTTAGAATATACACACTAATCCACCCAAGCTAATCAAAGAGTAATTCAAGGACATCAATGATTTTTCGCTTAAGGGAAAATAATGTGCTAAAATTAGAACAAAAGGGAATTACAGGCTCAACAGGGGTTCACAATGGTGAGTACAAGGGTTGGCCATATAGATTGGTGAGTTTAACATCAAAGATGGCCTCAATCATGCTAAATTCATCCAAACAACAAATACAGGATATAAAGAATCATGCAAATCAATGATCACAATAAAAAAGTAGTAAAATCACACCAGAACAAACATTATGGTTGAAAAATGCAACCATCTATCAAGGCTTAAATCTTACAAGGTATGTTGTTCTAGCTTTTTTCTACGTTCCACAAATAGAATACTTCAAGCAAGTCGAAAAACACAAAATTTTTCTTCAATTCAACCAATGGTATGCCCTAAGAAGGATTTCATGGAAATTTCTTGGTGTTTCACTAACTTATTTATTCTATCATGCAATCATGCAAACATTAACTACCATATAACTATGAACACTAAAGGGATATGTACAGACAAACCAACTAAGGTGCAATAAAGATAAAGCTACTAAAAATCAATAAAAAGAACTAAAAGAGTATTACAAAGTGGTTTGAGAAAATAAATTTTTTTTAACCCGACGAAGTCGATCCTCCCCCACGCTTAGTTCTTGCACGGTCCTCCGTGCTTGTTCGAATCCGGGGGAATGAGAACTTCGGGGCCACTTCAGCTGGTGGTATTGGGAATAGGTTGGTCACCTTCATCATACTCCTCCCCAACTAGCTCGAATGAAGCCTCAGGAGTTGGGCCAGGTGATGATGGAAAAATGATTCCACACAAAACTCACCGACAAGTGTACCGGGTCGCATCAAGTAGTAAAACTCACTTAGAGTGAGGTCGATCCCACAGGGATTGATGGATCAAGCAATTTTAGTGAGTGATTAGGCTAGTCAAGCTAATGTTGGTGAATTGGATGAAATTGAAGCAACAGAAAGTAAATTGTAGGAATAATAAAGTGCAGAATGTAAATTGACTGAAACTTAAAGAACAAGGAATGTAAATTGCAGTAAATGTAAATCAGCAGAATGTAGATTGGACAAAAGCTTGAAGAACAAGAAAAGTAAATTATAGCAAAATGTAAAGGGGGCTGGGTGCTGGAAAATTAAATGAAAGCAGTAAATTAGAACTCAGAATAATTGACAGAATCTTAAACTTGCAGGAAGAGTAAATCAAATTGAATCAAGAACAGAAATGTAAAAATTGCAGAGAAGTAGAAGTGTAGAAGAGTAAATCAGCAAGAAGACTTAGATCAATTCTAAAATCTCAAAGAGAAATTAACAATTTCAATGAAATAGCAAAAACAGAAAGAAAGCCAAGAGCTCGATTGCTCTCTCGATCAAAACAGAAAGGAAATTGCAGAGGAAGGAAAATGAAACAGAAAAGAAAAGAAAACCCAGATCTAATTTCCAATTTTCAAGTTCACAAAGGAAAATTTAAACAAAGAGCTCTCTATTCTACTCCTACTCCTACTCCTATTGCTCTCTAGCAGAGCCAGCCTTCCTAATGAAATGAAAATGATGCCTTTATATAGGCTTCACAAAATGAAAATGAAATTGAAATTGAAAATAAATTAGAATTTAAATGAAATTCCTATTCTAACTATCTCTTGTGCTTTTGAGTGATGATAATGGGCTTTGCTTGCTTTGGATTTGAAGAAGAGTGGATCCGAATGGCTTGGTTCAAGTGGCATGGGTCAGGGTTGCTTGGTTCCCTCCCAGGGGAGCACTCTTTTTGAAAAAGTGAACTCCACGTTCACTTTGCTAAGGCATGCCTTTGGTGCCTTGTCACGTGTTGAGCAGCTCCAGTGTAGCGCTCCGTGACTGAAAATGAACGCTACGCTCATTCCTTTGTTTCCTTGGGCGCGCCTTGCTTTCCTTGGCCAAGTCTCATGCAAAAGTTCACAAAAGTGAATGCTACATTTACTTCAATGAACGCTAGCTGTTTATTGTGTTGCGCCTTGGTCTCTCTAGCGTTCAATAAGTGAACGCTACATTTACTCTTTGAACATGGCTGGTGTGTGCTTGGTCTTGCTCCCTTGGTTGAGCTTTACTTAGTGTAGTTGTTGGGCCTTAAAGATGCCTATCACTTGTGCTTCAATTAGACTTTTGTAGCTCAAGTTATGGTCCTTCGAAGAAGGCATGGTCACGCTATTTGGAAGGCTGAAAATGTTCAATTTAGTGAAAGCTACGTTCAATTTAGTGAACGCTGGCTGTTTGGAGGCCAAAGTTTAGCGCCAGCTTCTGAGGCCCAAACTTGATGGTCACCCCATACTATTATATATCATTGGAAAGTTATGGATGTCTACTTTCCAATGAATTTGAGAACTCATCATTCCAAGCTCTACAGCTCAAGTTATCCTCCTTGGAAGGTGAAGATGTCAGCTGGCCTTACTGCAGGTTGATACTATATTCATCTTTGCACTTTTGAGGTAAGTTTTCTCCCTCAGATTTAGTGTCCACCATGCAGTGCCATATATCTTTGGAAAGCTCTAGATTCCTACTTTCTAGTTCCATTTGAATCATCTTATTTGGAATTTTTTAGCTCGAGTTATTCTTGTTGGAGTGTAAAGAGGTCAGGGTTGCAAATCCTCTTTGCTCCTCCTTGAGTCTATTTCCACTCTTTTGCCACCTTGGGGTTGTGATTCTTCTTTTAGTGATTTTATTGCTCCTTCTCCTTCATCTTTTCACCTATCATCAACCAAACAAATACATCAAAGCCTTGGCATAATCATCAACTCTTTCATCATTCATATTATCAACTAAATCTTGCAAGAAATCTAACGAAAATGCATAAAATTACAAATGTTTGATTGAATCTAGACAAGCATGAAATTCTCACTCAAACACTTACTTATTGCCTAAAATGCATGAAAACCAAGTGAAAACTAATGAAATAGGCTTGTGAAACTAGCCTAACATGACTTGTCATCACAACATGAAGCTTAAATCTTGCTTATCCCTAAGCAAGCAGCAAAACAGAACAAGAATGAATGAAGACAGAGAATAGTATAAGTCTTTATTTGCAAAACATTCAATACTGGTTAATGGGGTTTTCATGCATGGTATCTTAGAAATTTTTATTCTGTGGCTGAGACATCACCACTCCTTTGGATCCTTACTTGAATTACACAAAAAATGAGACTTGTTATTACTTGGTCCTTAGTTTTTCTTGCTCTCTTTCTTTTGATTGAGATTTATTGCTTAGTTGAGGCTTAATGTTATGTAATAAGGCAGCTTTTTAGAGTAAGCTTTCAGCCAGCATTCCCGCCCCAGTTGGTTCAAGATGCTAGGTGTTAAAACACCCCTATGGGCTTACTTGCTCAATCCTCTCCTTAGCACACACACATCACAGGCATTTAGCTTTGTTTTGTCCTTTGGAAATTGATGCCCAGCACCTCTTTGGGTCACTAAATGCTTTGTCTCAAAGTAGCTCTTGATGGTGGACTTTCAGTTGGCAATCCCAGGTTAGTTAACCCAAGTTGTCGGGTGATGAAGCACCCCTTAGAACCTAGTTATCCAAGCTTATCTTTGTACAAGAACATCACATGCATTTATCCACATTTCCAGCCATTGATGCCCAGCCTTGTTTATTTCTTTTTGTTTCTTTCTCTTGCATTTTCTTTCTTTTATTTTGGACCTTTTTCATTTGTCAAGTCTCATGAAATGCAACTCAAGTTTATATCACAAAGTCATGCCAACATTCAGCCTTATTTATAAATCAACTAATGAACCAGCACATACCACCACATAACCTCATTTTGTCTCATATCATACCAGACTTTTACTCTTTCTCTATTTCACAGTTATTTTTCTTTTATTCAAGCATGAGGGACAAAGCATATAATTCAAGTAAGATGCAAATGAATCAAGCACTTAGACTAGCAAGCCATAACAGCATAAAAACAAGCAGACAGTAACTAAATCTAAAAGGACATTAATCAACAGGGGACATTTGCACTTTCAATTAGCACATTTAAGCTAAAGTCAGTCAGAAAACAATACAACCTCTTGGAGTCCATTTGTTTCCTGTGTGTTATCATCATTGTTGTGTTCCATGTCCTTCCTTTATCCATGATAATGTATCTTTTTCTCCAAGAGATTGAATGACTTCCTACAAAAGATATTGAAAATTGCTTGTTCCCCAAGCACTTGAGAAATAGTTAGCATGGATGTATGCTTGTGATTTCCTGACCCTAAGTTGGTGTGGGAATACCAAACTTAGTTCCTTGCCTATTTCTATGTGTAGCAGAATAAATACATGCATGAGACATCAAGTACTTTTTATTAAGAAAATAAACTATGAACTAGAAAACAAACTGAAAACTAGAAACATGACAATCATTAAGTGGTTTCTCTGATTGTTTGGAGCTGATATTAATCATGCTGAGGGTGCAATGTGTTCTTAATGAAATTTTTTGGTGGAACACCAAACTTAGCATCCAACATTCACCCCTTAATTATTTTGGTGTGCAACACCAAACTTAGCTCTTTGCAATACAGAGAAATCTACTTAACTCCTCTATTGAAATAACTAAGAAAAGAAAAACTATTGACCTGTAGCTGATGAATTTCTTCCTCTTCTTCCAGTTTGTTAAGAGGAATGACCTCAATGGTAAAGAGGAGCTGATGTGAGCCCAAGGGTGTATTGGTAAAGATTTTCCTCAATAAAATCGCGTTGCAAGTATAGCTCTACCAACAACAATCCTCAGGTATCAAATTTAGAAGAGGGATTTGGTTGTCACAAGTTAAACCCCAATAGAAATAACCGAAGTATTCAAACCTCAGGTCGTCTCACAAGGAATGGGCAAACATGTGCTTCAACATTGGTTAGAAATCCGGGGTTGTGAGTTATGAGCATAAAAATAAATGAGAATCTTAACAAGCAAGTAATCTTAAATTGCAAGAAACTAATTCAAATAACTAAGCAAGATATGAGCAATTCCAAACTAACAAGTAACATCCAATATGATTCTATTCTAAACTAAACAAGTAACTATAACTAAAACAAGTAATTGAGAATTTTGGTTTTCAAATATGAATAATAAAAGCAACTCTTGGCTAGGCATGGAAATTGGGGTCACCATCCTTGTCTAATAACCATATCTTGACAATTATGAGGAACCAAACTCATTAAGTCTACTTCTATACTTGAAGTACGTCAAATGGTTTGGTCAACATCAACCCATAGGTTCTAACCTCACTACTAATTAACTTAATAGAAGGTTAGCGTCAATGGTTATCAAATTGACCACTAAGGGCTCCCAAATCATCAAATCCATTAGACCTAATGACTCAAATTTACCCAATTCCCCTGGCCTAGGCCAAGAGTAAAGAGAACTACTCCATAATCAAAGTAAACAATTCATCAAACACATGGTAAGCATTAACAAAAGACATGTTCAAAATAGCAATTAAATGGAAATCAACAAGTACCCACTAACAATTATCAACATACAATCATCCAAATAACACAATTAATCATAGAAATCACCAATGTAACATCAACAAGTCAAGATTCACAACATTCATGAAATGGGTATAAAATGACAATTTACAAGAATTCATAAAACTATCACAAGATCTAAGTAAAATTATACTAAGGAATTCAAATTGAACAATTAAAACTAGTAATTAACAAGATCCAATTCACAATTCAACAAGGGAAGATCAAATTAAAACTAGATCTAGAGAGGAAAAAGGGTTTCTCTCTCTAGAAGAACAAAGAACCAAAAACTAGCTAAAATTGTGTCTTAGTGTAAAATGATTGATCCCTCCTTTCCCCCTAGCATCCTTGGGTCTTTTCCATGCAGAAATAGCTTAAAATTGGGCCTGATGAGCCTCAAAAATCGCCAGGCATGATTTTCTTTAATGAGGTCACGTGCAGCTTCCCACGCGTGCGCGCCATGCGTGCGTGCGCGTGCACGTCGATAGGAATCTTCTAATCTGCACGGATGCATAAGTCCTTGTGCGCCGCTTCCAGCCAACCTCATCCACGCGTGTGCGCCGATGCTACTTTTCCCAAAATTCAATTCTTCATGCTCCTCCCTTTTTTGCATGCTTTCTTTCTCTCTTCTAGGCCATTCCTACCCTATAATTCCTGAAATCACTCAACAAATACATCTCGGCATCGAATGGCAAGAGAAGAGGATTAAAATGTGGCAATTTTAAGGCAAAATAAGCATGTTTTTCATCATGGAGAAATATTAGAAAGTGAACACAAAACCATACATTTCTTGTGAATAAGTGCGAGAAATATTGACAAAATCCTCCAAATTCTACACAATATAAACCACAAAATTAGGGTTTATCAAATCTTCCCACACTTAAACCAAGCATGTCCTCATGCTTAAAATAAAAAGACCAAAGATCATGGTGAGAAAGTGTTTATGAAGTGCAAACTACCTAAGTGGATGCATGCAACTAATGTAAAATCATCTACCTACTTGGTCAAGAGTAAATCTATCCTCCAAGAATACATGTGAACATATGGGGCGGAAATAGTATGTTGCTCATGAATCCTACCAAATCGATCATCACTAAGGAGTGCATATAACTTGCTAGATGAACACTTGTGAAAGCCGAGAACAAATAATTGAGCATCGAACCCTCACCGGAAGTGTATCCGCTCTATTCACTCAAGTGTAAGGGCTCGTCGCTCAATCTTCTCCTAATCATGCTTTCCAAGATTTATCTTTTATCTAACAATCAACAATTACTTAATGCATGCTTACAAGTATCATGAGGTCTTATTCATGGGTTGTAACGGGGCTAAGGTGAAGGTAAGGATGTATATGACCAAATGAGCTTAAAATTTGAGTCCTTGATTAACCTAGGATACCACTAGACACATAGAACAACCTATACAACTATAATACATTCCTAGCTACCCTTGAATTTCACTTTTTGCATACTCATGCATTTTTTTCAATTCGCACCCATATGCATTATTTTCTTCATTACTTTGTCTTGGGGTTTCTTTGTACCCTTTTGTTGCTTTGTTTGTTAGTTTTTTTTTTAATATTATTATTATCCCCTTTTTCTTGGGGGCTTTGTGAACAAAAGTTTCAATGCATGTAGTCCAATCATTCAATGCATGAATATGTTCCCAAATCCCAGAATTTTCAATTATACTACAACTACACACCTATATATCTACCCAAATATCCCAAGTATACCCTCCTAATTGAATGATACACATCCTAACTTACCTAAGCTAATCAAGGATCCAAATTGAGGGACATTCATGGTTTTTTGCTTAGGGTTGTTGATGTGCTCTATTTAAGAACAAAAAGGGTTTATCATGGGTTCAAAAATGGTTAGCAATGGTAGATAAGAGGGTTAAGGCCATTTGGGAAAAGTGACTATTGAAATGATGGCCTCAATCATGTAAATACATTCATACACAAGGTAATGGACATATAGAATCAGACAAAGCAAGGATCACAATCATAGAGAGAGATATGCACACAAGAATGGAAAATAATGGTTAGAAGATGTAACCATGCAATAGGCTCAAAACTTTCATGCTTGTGTTCTTAGCTCAATCACTATGTTCCAAAATACATTCTTAAAGCAAGTTTACTGCAAAAATTTTTCTAAAATTTGGTAGGGTACCCCAAAACACAGTTTCTTAGAAAAGAAGTTATTGTTTTGACCAAGCAACTCTATAGAAACTAACTATCATGCAAGGAGTATTTACAAGCAAGACTAACTACACATGCAATATACTAACTACTAAGCAAAAGATAAATCCATGGGTATTGAAAGGAGAGATTGTTACCCATGGAGATCGGTCGAACGACCTCCCCACACTTAGAAATTAGCACGGTCCTCCGTGCTACGAACAATGCGCATAGGGCGGTCAGGGCTGGAACTGTCACTATCCTCTCCTTCAGAGCTCCTATCACTTGGGTTTGAGGTGGATGTGAATATTTCGGGTTCCTCCATGCTAGGGGTAACACAACGCAGAAGTTTCTTGATGTAAGTGTATCGACGTTGATTGTGCCGCTCATATCTATCAAGCTTCCGGTGTAGATGAAGTGGATTTTTGATGTGTGGATTTTTGCCGTGGTGGTGATGATGAAGTGGAAGGAATAGTAGATGGAGGGGCTATGTCAAGGCTTGGGTTGTTCATAGGAAGATGTAAGTATTTTCCGCTTGGGACCACATCGCCCTTAGCCGGAACTATAATCTTCCTGTCCTTTGCTTCCCAAGGAACACCCGCAGCAGCAATTAAATCAGATACCAATGCTGGAAATGGAAAATGGCGTGAACTTGACTCATCACTTGCTTGACAAGAAACGGAATGTTCACCGGCCTCTCCGTGAGAACACACCAAGCAAGCAAGGCGAGATCCGCCGTAAAGGACGACTTGTGGGTGCTAGGTAGCACATAGCGAGATAGGATCTAGGCCCAAGCTCTAGCATCCACAGTTAGGAAGCGAGCGTCAATGCTCTTGGGCCTCATCCAGAGTCGACCTTGGATCCAAAATGCCTCTGGTTCAGCAATGACTCGGAGGATTGAGTCCCAATCAAATCCAAACTTCTCTCGCTGACGTAAGACTTCTTGGTAGCCATCCATGTCACTTGGTACTGGTAGGACATTAAGTATTTGCTGAATAGCCTCTTCTGAAATTGAGACTTGCTTCCTGCACATGTACACCGATTCAAGGGAAGGGATATGGTAGTTAGTGTAAAATTCTTCCACCTAAGAGAGGTTGATTTCTCTTGGTTTTCTCAAAAGAAACTCCCATCCTCGCCATTCAATGCGGGGTAGAATATAAGGAGCAACCTTGTCCGGCGGAGCAAGTAGATGTTCAGGATGATAGTTCCTCACAACCATGGAGGGGAATATAAGTTCACAGAAGCGAATGAGGAGAAGCATCCAATTGAAAGTACATTATCAAAAGAAACCAAAATGGCATTCATGCATTTCCTCGAACACTTGGTGTGCAATTAACAAGCAAAGAGCAATTATGATATACTCAATCAATTTAAAGCCCAAAATGAAACATCAATCGTCACACAAACATCACATATTGGCAAAGATAAGGAAAGAAAATAACAAAAGATCTATTAAAGCAAATTAAGCTCAAATTCAACATCCATGAAAAAATAAGGAAAAAGGAAAAGTAAGCAAACAAAAAGTAAGAAACATCATCATACAACTAAAAGAGAAACTAAGTAAAGCAACAAGAAGAATTTAACTAGAAGAAATAATGCAAAGAAAATGAAAGAAAAGAAATGAAAGAAGTGGAACCTTGAGAAGAATAATAGAACAAGGTTGAATTTTCTTTTGTGAAGGTGAGAAAAGAAAAAGGAGAGATGTAGTGCCACCGGAAAAGGTGGTTGTCGCCGGTGAGTAGCCGGAGACAGTGGTGGTGGATTGTGGAAGAAGAAGGAGAGAAGGAGGTGTGATGGAGGAAGAAGAAAAAGAATTAAGAAAGAAAAGGGTTGAGAAAGGGAAACAGAACAAGGCGCGAAGTTATAAAACTGATTCGCGCAACCAGTGCGCACGCGCACAGTACGCTGGCGCGTCGGTGAGGGTGTTAGCAAAGGACGCGTGCGTGGCAGTGGCACGCTCGTGCGGGGGAAGTTGTGCCCCTGGCACAGAAGTGGCAAAACGTTGGCATAAGTCTCTGGTTTTTGTACCAGAGTTGGTGAGTGGCGCAGGCGCGCGGACGCACACCTTGCGCGACGCGTGCTTTAGAGATTTCGCGACTGGCGCGGACGCGCACAACGCGCAAATGCGCACAACACGCGGACACGTCATATGTGGCACAAGGTTGGTCCAAGTGTGGCACAACTCTCTGGTTTTTGTACCAGGGAGTCCAGATATCGCCATCGGCGCGCGCGCGCATAGTGCGCTTGCGCGTCGATGGTTAAATTGCAATGGTGCACGCAGGCGGCAAGTATGCGGACGCGTGAGTGCCTGGCGCGAGTTGGCCACGAAGTGGGCATAACTCTCGGGTATTTGGCCCAAGAGGTGAAATTGCACCACCGGCACGCGAGCGCACAGTGCGCTGGCGCGTCGGTGCCCACTTTTCCTTTTTCTATCTCTTTTTTTTTTCACAACAAGACCTATTCTAACACATACTTGGTAGGTGCTTAATCTAGTAGTCAAAGAGAATACTTCACAATATCATGCACAATCTAAAACATAGCATTCTCCCTACTTCAACAATTCATCCATACCAAAATGAGGAAAACTACATTAACATCCTTTCTATTCAACAAGAAGAATAAAACTAGCATTCCTATGCAATCAATCAATCATCAAGAAATCACAAATTTCACAAGAATTTAAGGTTACAAACAAGATGGTATATACAAGGAAGATCTTACCACGGTGGGGTGCCTCCCACCAAGCACTTTTCTTTAACATCCTTAAGTTGGACGGTCCTTTTCTTAAGCTTCCTCTCTTCTTGGTGCATCCTCTAATAGGTACACCTCTAGCTCATTTGGGGGCTTGTAGCCATGGTACTTCTTCACTCTATGTCCATTCACTTTGAAAGTTGCTTTACTCTTGGGATCAAACAACTCCACCACTCCATATGGCTTTATCTCCTTCACCTTGAAAGGTCCTTCCCATCTAGAGCGGAGCTTGCCAGGCATGAATCGAAGTCTTGAGTTGTAGACGAGGACTTCATCACCTTCTTGAAAGTCCTTCTTCCGGATGTGATGGTCATGAAATGCTTTAGTCTTCTCTTTATAAATTCGGGCATTCTCATATGACTCGTTCCTCAAACACTCAAGCTCCTCTAGTTGTAATTTCCTAGCTTCACCCGCCTTGGCTAAATCCATGTTGCACTGCTTTACTTCCTAATAGGCTTGATGCTCAATCTCTACCGGGAGGTGGCATGCCTTACCAAAGACGATCCGGAAGGGGCTCATCCCTATCGAAGTCTTGTAGGCCGTTCTATACGTCCATAGTGCATCTCCTAACCGGAGACTCCAATCCTTTCTTTGTGGATTGACTACTTTCTCCAAAATTCTCTTAATTTCCCGGTTGGACACTTCCTCTTGTCCATTTGTTTGCAGATGATAAGCAGTAGCAACCTTATGCGACACTCCATAGCACTTGAGTAATGCTTCTACCTTCCTGTTACAAAAGTGGGATCCTTGGTTGCTCACGATTGCTCGTGGCGACCCATAACAACATACAATGTGATTCCTAATAAAAGAAACAACGGCATTGGCATCGTCAAGGCGGGTAGGTACGGCCTCTACCCACTTTGACACGTAGTCAACCGCTAACAGAATATACAGATACCCACTAGAGTTGGGAAACGGTCCCATAAAGTCAATACCCCATACATCAAATATCTCACAGAACAACATAGGTTGCTGAGGCATTTCATCCCTTTGGGATGTGTTTCCCGACCTCTGACACTGATGGCAAGACACACATAACCGGTTAGCATCCTTGAATAAGGTTGGCCACTAGAATCCACAATCCAACACCTTTTTAGCGGTCCTTTGTGGGCCAAAGTGGCCACCACATTCGGACGAATGACAAGCTTCAAGAATTAGTTGGATTTCAGACTCTCAAACACATCTTCGAATTACTTGGTCCACGCCTCTCTTCCACAAGTGAGGGTCATCCCAAATATAGTATTTGGAATCACTCCTCAACTTGTCCCTTTGATTTTTCGAAAAGTTGGGAGGGAAGATTTTCACAACCAAGTAGTTCGCCATTGGGGCAAACCAAGGAAAGCTATCCGACACAGCATGCAAACTATCCAATGGGAATGAGTCATTGATCGGAAATGGATCAAATTTTAAATTCTCAATGCGGCTTAAATGATCCGCCACCAAGTTTTGAGATCCACTCCGGTCCCTAATCTCAATGTCGAATTCTTGCAAAAGCAAGATCCAACATATGAGTCTAGGCTTTGACTCATTATTTGTCAATAAGTACTTTAAAGCTGCATGATCTGTGTATACCACTATCTTTGACCCTAGCAAATAAGATCTAAATTTATCTAAAGCATAAACAATAGCTAAGAGTTCCTTTTCAGTAGTGGTATAGTTGGATTGTGTTGCATCTAGTGTCTTAGAAGAGTAAGCAATGACATAAGGGAGTTTACCATCACGCTGTGCAAGCGCGGCACCTACAGCATGGTTTGACACATCGCGCATTATCTCAAATGGCAACGTCCAGTTGGGGCCTCGCACAATTGGTGCCGTGGTAAGAACTCTCCTTAGCTCTTCAAAAGCTTTCACACATTCACTATCAAACTCAAAATCCACATCTTTTTGGAGTTGGCGCGACAATGGAAAAGCAATCTTGCTGAAATCCTTGATAAAGCGCCTATAAAATCCTACATGTCCCAAAAACGAGCAGACCTCCCTCACAGATGAGGGGTGAGGTAAAGTGGTGATAACATCGACCTTGACCAGGTCTACAGAGATGCCTTCATGAGATACTACATGTCCTAACACTATGCCTTGTCGTACCATGAAGTGACATTTTTCAAAATTTAGGACAAGGTTAGTGTCAACACATCTAGCTAAGACCTTGGCCAAGTTCTCCAGACAACAATCAAATGAAGTACCGTAAATGCTAAAATCATCCATAAAGACATTTCCAGATAATTCTCTATTAGATCGGAGAAGACACTCGTCATGCACCGCTGAAAGGTAGCGGGTGCGTTACATAGTCCAAATGGCATTGTTTTATAGGCAAAGGTGCCAAACGGACAAGTAAACGTGGTCTTCTCCTGATCTTCAGGAGCAATATGTATCTGGAAGTAGCCAGTAAATCCATCAAGAAAGCAGTAGTGAGATTTACCTACCAAGCGGTCTAGCATCTGATCGATGAAGGGCAAGGGGTAATGGTCCTTCCGTGTAGCGGCGTTCAGTCTTCTGTAGTCAATACATACTCGCCACGCATTTTGTACTCCTTTAGTGACCATTTCACCGTCGTCCTTCTTGACTGTTGTGATGCCCGACTTCTTGGGGACAACTTGAACTGGGCTCACCCACTCATTGTCTGATATTGGGTATATGATACCTGCATCCAGTAATCTGGTGACCTCTTTCTTCACTACATCGAGGATGGTCGGGTTAAGCCTCCTTTGCGGTTGCCTAAACGGCCTAGGTCCATCTTGGAGAAATATCCTATGCATGCACTTGCAGGGGTCAATTCCCACAATATCTGCTAGGCTCCATCCTATTACTTTCTTGTACTTTCTTAGAACATCTAGGAGCTTTTCTTCTTCTTCACTTGAAAGCTCACTAGCAATAATGACCGGAAACCTTTGGTTGTCCTCTAAGAAAGCATACTTCAAATGAGATGGAAGGGGCTTTAGTTCACTCTTTGCCTCAAGCTGATGTTCCTTTTCATCAAGCTCATGGAGTCCATTCTTGACAACTTTATCATGTTTATCCTCTTGGTCATCTGTTTCCTCAACAATAGGGTAGCACAACTTGTCATGGTCTTCTTCTTGCACTTTTGCTACCATTTCATCAATTGCATCACATTGGAGCACGGAATGTTCTTCGGGAGGATGTTTCATGGCTTCTTCTAAATTGAACCTGATAGTCTTGTCTCCAACCTCAAAGGAATATGTGCCGGTGAAGGCATCTAACTTGAATTTAGAGGTCTTGAGGAAGGGTCTACCAACTAGAATGGAGGATGAGCTTCTATTTTCCATTGGAGGCATTTCAAGGATATAGAAATCAACCGGAAAAACCAAGTCCTTGATCGCCATAAGTACATCTTTCGCTATTCTTATCACCGTGATCACACTTTTATCGGCTAAGGCAAACTTCACCGCTGACTTCTTTAATGGAGCTAACTTCAACCGCACATAGATAGAAAGTGGCATGATGCTTACACAAGCTCCCAAGTCACACATACAATCATGAAAAGTGTGTCCACCAATACAACAAGACACTAAGCAAGGTCCAGGGTCACCACATTTCTTTGGAATAGGTTCCATCAAGGAAAAAATTGAACTACCCAAGGATAATGTCTCCAATTCTCCTATTCTATCTTTGTGTGTACACAAGTCTTTCAAAAATTTTGCATACTTTGGAATTTGTTGAATAGCATCAAGAAGAGGTATGGTTACCTCAACCTTATTGAACACTTGAAGCATGTTCAAATCAAATTCCGGTGTTTACTTTGCCTTCTTCACCATGGAAGGGAATGGAATAGAGATGGACTCATCCACTATAGCTTTCCTTTTGGGTTCCTTGAGGTTTACTCCTTCTTTCTCATGCCTTTTGTCTACCACCCCTTCTTCATGTGTAGCTTCAACAACCACTTCTTCCACATGAATGTCTCCCATGACCCTTGGAGGTATCTCCTCCAATGTAGTTCTCGACCGTAGAGTGATGGCGTTGAGACCGCCCTTTGGGTTTGGTTGGGGTTGGGATGGAAGGTTAGAAGAACTTGAGGGTTGGTTGGTGTTGTTGTTGGTAGTTGGTGGTTGGTTTGACATGGTCATCTTTGAAAGCATGTTGGTGAGGTTAGCCAATTGAGTGCCCAAGGCATCAAATTGAGCCTTGTTACTCTCATCTCGCTTCTCCATAGCGGCTCTAAGCTCATCAACTTGATTGTTGGAAGATGGAGGAGTTTGGTTTTTGTTTTGTTGTCTATGATGTAGTGCTTAGTACTTGGGATAGTTGTTTTGGTTTTGGTTGGAGTGGCCTTGGTTGGCTTGGTAGTTGGTGTTGTTATGGTGGTATTGGGATGAAGATTGGTTGTTGTTATGGTGAAAAGAAGAGTTATTCCATCTTTGGTTTTGATTGCTTCCTTGTGAATTATCCCTCCACCCTTGATGTTGATTATCACCTTGATGGTAATTGTTTTGGCCTTGAGAAGGATAAGGTGGATGGTTATTGTAATTCACATTGGCTACTACAAGAGCATGTTTCTCTTGAATTTGATGGCATTTATCGGGGTAATGAGTGGTGCTAGAGCACAAACCACAAATCCTAGGAGGGCCTTCAAGTTGAGCAACCGGAGGTGGGGCTTGGATGGCTTGGATGAAGTAGTATTCCTTTTGATCCTTTTGTATTTGTGTAAGGATGGTGGTCATATCCCCAAGTGCTTTGGTTAGACTTGATTCAAAAGGGGATGGTTCTACCACACCCTTGAGAGGATTACTTCTCACCCTTGTGTATTGTGTAGCCTCGGCAACATCCTTTATCAAATTCCAACTTCTCCCTCCGTCTTGTGTTTCGAAAGGGAATCACCGCTAGAAGCGGTAAGCAATCTTCTATCTTCCACACAAAGACCTCCGGTGAAGTAGCTAATGAGCAAGTGAGTGTTCATTCCATGATGAGGACAAGATTCCAATAGCCTCTTGAACCGAGACCAATAGTCATACAAACTCTCTTGGTCTCTTTGCATTATGCCCGAAATCTCTTTCCGGATGTAGTCGATCTTCTCCGGTGGGAAGAATTTATCTAGAAACTCTCTTCTCAAGAAATTCCAATTAGTAGCAATCTCATCCAGTAGCGAATAAAACCATGTCTTTGCTTGCCCTTCAAGAGAGAAAGGGAAGGCAAAAACCATGATAGCCACCTCATCGGCTCCATGCCTTCGAGCCGTAGAATAAGCAACTTGAAAATCTCTTAGATGTCAGATGGGGTCTTGACCCGGCAACCCATGATATTTAGGAAGTAGATGTATCAAGCTACTCTTCAATTCAAAGTTTGGATCAAGGTTAGGATACCTTGCTTGCAACGGTTGAAGTATGATATCCGGAGCTCCTTGCTCGTGCAAAGTGATCCGTCGTGGCTCCGCCATGTGTTGCTCACCTGTAGGTTGTAAAGATGTATTATTAGTGCCAACAGAAGAATAGGAAGTAGCAGACTCCAAGTCACTCTCGGTACCGCCTAGTGATTCGGTATGTTCCTTAAGAGAGGCCGAAGTACTAGCCGTATAATCCAACCGATGTCTAGCTTGCCGAGTATGTAACAAAGTTCTTTCAATCTCGGGATCAAAATCAGCTAAGCTAGAATTTGGTTGAGACCGAGTCATCAAACTTGAGAGTCATAGCCCAAGGGTGTATTGGTAAAGATTTTCCTCAATAAAATCGCGTTGCAAGTATAGCTCTACCAACAACAATCCTCGGGTATCAAATTTAGAAGAGGGATTTGGTTGTCACAAGTTCAATCCCAATAGAAATAACCGAAGTATTCAAACTCCGGGTCGTCTCACAAGGAATGGGCAAACATGTGCTTCAACATTGGTTAGAAATCTGGGGTTGTGAGTTATGAGCATAAAAATAAATGGGAATCTTAACAAGCAAGTAATCTTAAATTGCAAGAAACTAATTCAAATAACTAAGCAAGATATGAGCAATTCCAAACTAACAAGTAACATCCAATGTGATTCTATTCTAAACTAAACAAGTAACTATAACTAAAACAAGTAATTGAGAATTTCGGTTTTCAAATATGAATAATAAAAGCAACTCTTGGCTAGGCATAGGAATTGGGGTCACCATCCTTGTCTAATAACCATATCTTGACAATTATGAGGAACCAAACTCATTAAGTCTACTTCTATACTTGAAGTACGTCAAATGGTTTGGTCAACATCAACCCATAAGTTCTAACCTCACTACTAATTAACTTAATAGAAGGTTAGCATCAATGGTTATCATATTGACCACTAAGGGCTCCCAAATCATCAAATCCATTAGACCCAATGACTCAAGTTTACCCAATTCCCTTGGCCTAGGCCAAGAGTAAAGAGAACTACTCCATAATCAAAGTAAACGATTCATCAAACACATGGTAAGCATTAACAAAAGACATGTTTAAAATAGAAATTAAATGGAAATCAACAAGTACCCACTAACAATTATCAACATACAATCATCCAAACAACACAATTAATCATAGAAATTACCAATGTAACATCAACAAGTCAAGATTCACAACATTCATGAAATTGGTATAAAATGACAATTGATAAGAATTCATAAAACTATCACAAGATCTAAGTAAAATTATACTAAGGAATTCAAATTGAACAATTAAAACAAGTAATTAACAAGATCCAATTCATAATTCAACAAGGGAAGATCAAATTAAAACTAGATCTAGAGAGGAACAAGGGTTTCTCTCTCTAGAAGAACAAAGAACCAAAAACTAGCTAAAATTGTGTCTTAGTGTAAAATGATTGATCCCCCCTTTTCCCCTAGCATCCTTGGGTCTTTTCCTTGCAGAAACAGCTTGAAATTGGGCCTGATGAGCCTCAGAAATTACCAGGCACGATTTCCTTTAATGAGGTCACGTGGAGCTTCCCATGCGTGCGTGCGCGCCGATTGCTTTTGCGATCCACGCGTGCGCGCCAAGTGCACGTGCGCGTCGATAGGAATCTTCTGATCCACGCGGATGCGTCCATCCTTGCTCGCCGCTTCCAGCCAACCTCATCCACGCGTGCGCGTAGAGTGCGCGGGCGCGCCGATGCTGCTTTTCCCAAAATTCAATTCTTCATGCTCCTCCCTTTTGTGCATGCTTTCTTTCTCTCTTCTAGGCCATTCCTACCCTATAATTCCTGAAATCACTCAACAAATACATCACAGCATCGAATGGCAATAGAAGAGGATTAAAATGTGGCAATTTTAAGGCAAAATAAGCATGTTTTTCATCATGGAGCAATATTAGGAAGTGAACACAAAACCATGCATTTCTTGTGAATAAGTGCGAGAAATATTGACAAAACCCCTCAAATTCTACACAATATAAACCACAAAATTGGGGTTTATCAGGAGCCAGTCAGTGCCCCCTTCCTTGGCATCGTTCGAGCAGGCTTCCTTTGGTAAATGGCTTGATTGAGCTTGCTTGCTGGTGGTTTAGGGGTTGGATCGGTGCTCTTGTTAGTTGCCTTCACTTCTTGGATATCAATACTTGGTGGTTGTGTGATTATTGGTGTTTTATCTTCATCAAGAGCCTTTTAAATTGGTGGTTCAATGAGCTCTTCATCTATGTAATTCCCTGCTTTACTTGACTTTGGATTTTGTTGATTGTCCTCTGATGCACGGAAAACTTGTCTCATAACAAATTTCCTTCGGCAAGTGTACCGAATTTGTCGTCAAGTAAAAACTCACAATAGAGTGAGGTCGAATCCCACAGGGATTGATTGATCAAGCAACTTTAATTAGAGGAATGTTCTAGTTGAGCAAATCAGAATTTGAGTTGAGAATTGCAGAAAATTAAATGGCGGAAAAGTAAATAACAGAAAAGTAAATGCTAGAAATAAAGAGCTGAATGTAGATGACGAAAAGTAAATTGCAGAATCTTAAATGGGAATGGGGTAATTGCTCATAAACGTAAATGACAGAAATTAAAGAGAATGGGTAAGATCAGAAATAGGGAGTTCATTGGGCTCAGGAGATGTTGCATTCTCCGGATCAATTTCATTTTCATCTCTTCCTCATTCAATGCACTCATTGATCTCCTTGGCAATCTTAAGTGATCGAATTACAATTCCTTGTAATTCAATCTCTCAAATCTTGATCAATAGCCAATTCCTTGGTCAATTACTCATGAGAAGAGATGAAGTATGGTCACTGATTATACCACATGCATTTTCCAAATCAAGTGTTAAGAGGATTATAGTCACATATCCATCCAAACCCAATTTGGTCCAGCATGAGAAAGTATTTCTAGCATGATCTCTTCATTCCTCTTGCAAGGTTCAGAAGAGATCCAAGTTTGAATAGCTTCTTTTCCAAGATAACTACCCAATTGGATGAAGATCGAAAGCTTTCAAGTAAAATCAAGAGAAAAGATAGAAGAAGAATAATGAAAACTAGTATTGATCCATCAAATTACAACAGAGCTCCCTAACCCAATGAAAGGGGTTTAGTTGTTCATAGCTCTGGAAAATGAAAACAAAGATGGAGAATACATGATGAAACTAGAAGTACAGAGAAAGTAAAATACAGAGAGTAGTTCTATGCCAAGAGGCTCCCTATAATTTTCCAACTCCCATTTTAATTCAAAGCTACTCCTATATATACTACTCTTCTGATCTTCTAGTTGGCTCTTTAAGTCTTGGGTATGGGCCTTTGGATCTTGAGTTTGAAGCAGTTATCTCCTTCATTGGGCTTAGTTTTACTTGCAGAGAGAAAGTATGAAGTGGGCAGAGACTTTAGCTCAGGACGTTAGTGGTGTTAACATTTAAGTGGAAATGTGGGTTCGAGAACGTTAGTGACAATCACTTTTTTCACTAACGTTCCTCACCAAAGTAAGAGCCACGTTAACTCCAACGTTAGTGGCACAAACGTTGCTACTAACGTTGCCTCTTTGTCCTTCGCACACGTTATTGGGACTTACCTTTCCCAATAACGTTGAGAAGTCTCCCCCTTTCCTATGTTAGAGTCCACGTTAACTTAGTTAACGTGGCTCTTTTAACATAGGCTTGCCAACCTTCGAGAACGTTAGTGACACTTACCTTTGTCACTAACGTTCCAATGTGCCCCTATTTCTCACGTTAGAGTCCACGTTAACTAGGTTAACGTGGCTTCTAACGTGGCCATGCTAGCCATCTCCAACGTTAGTGACAAAGTTGAGTGTCACTAACGTTGGCTCATCATTCCCTTATCCACGTTAGCTTCCACGTTAACTAAGTTAACGTGGGAGTTAACGTGGCTTATGGAGGCTTGGCCAACGTTAGTGACAAAGGTGAATGTCACTAACGGTGGCTTCTCTCTTGCTTCTTAATGTTAGAGCCCACGTTAACTAAGTTAACGTGGCTCTTAATGTGGCCACTTATGAGCTTGGTCCAACGTTAGTGACAAAGGTAAGTGTCACTAACGTTGGCTCCATTTCCTTTTCTCCACGTTCAAGTAAATCCCTCACACAGGAACACCACAGACACATGCTTCAAGATTAAAACCATTGGTGCCTAGCCTTATTGCTTACTCTTTTTCTTTTATTTTTCCACTTTCATTTTTCTTTTCCCCTTTTTCTTATTAGGATCTTGTTATTTAGCTATCTCATGGGGTGTGTTCAAAGCATAGTATTCATGACAGATAGTTGTCTTCCCACCTTGTGGTTGAACCAACTTAGCTAACTTATGATCACACCATAAACTCATGAACTTACTCCATAGTATGAACTCCATTCTGGTCTTTTATAAACACTCATTCTCTTTTCATTTGATTTAAGGGAACAAGCATACAAGTAAGCCTAGTGATGATGTAGTGACATAAAGACTAGCAAGCATAGACCTCTTCAACACAAAACTTAAAAGACAAAAAAAAAGTTCAAACTAACATGGAAGAAAGTTCTATTTCATACAAGATCTTCCTTATTTAAAGCATAGAGAAAGATGGACCAAAGAAGGAACTCCACCACCTTTTACTCGTGTGGTTGCCTATGCTCTCTTCCTTGTTTGTCCTCTTTGTGTCCTCTTGCATTTCCTCGCATCCGTGCCAATCTTGCTTGCTTCCAATCCTCAAGTGCCTTCCTTACTGATTCATGACTCTCTTCCACCTTTTGTCTTTCTTCTCATGCTAATTCATCCCTCATTTCTTCGTACCTTGTAATTCCTGGATGCAATATAGGCAGCTGTCCTACTAAGTAACCGAGCCTGGCTTGAGTGTTTATATGATGCACAGTCTCGCTCAGGTAAACTCCTTCTGCGAATGCCCTTTGCTCGTCCAGTAGTTCTGCCTGTTCTATTTGTCTTTGATGCATCTCATGTATGTGTGCACCTTGATGTGCTTGGATGTTGATTAGCCTCTGGATGGATTGTTGTTGTTCATTTTGCCTTTGTTCCATCCTGTGGAATGTTTCACTCCATTGTTGTCCTTGACTCAGTTGTTGCTCCATCATTTGCTTTTGCCACTCCCCTTGTTGAGCCATCCATCTTGAGAGTGATTCCTCTTGCTGCCCCATCATCTGTAGTTGAAGCTCCTTCTGTGCTCCTTGGCTTTCCAAATATGGTTGAGATAGGCCATCAATAGCTTCCTGCAGTTGATGCATATCCAAGGTGACTGGTGCTTGCCCTTCTAAGACTTGTCCTTCTACTACTTGAGGGGCTGGCCTCTTCCTCTGCTTCCGTTGAGGCAGGGGGGATGCGGTAGCATGCATTCGTCGAACGGTTATTGGAATGCCCTCTTTTATCCACACGGGGTCCTCATCTTCAAACACCACCCCAGCTTTCTTGCACAGTCGGTAAATAGTGCTGGGGTAACCTAACGTTCCTCTTGAGTCACTTTTCTCTGCCATTTTTCTAATGCCTTCTGCTATGAGTTCATGAACCTTGATCTCTCCTCCTTTGAGTATACAGTGCACCATTGTGGTGTGAGGTGCTTGGTTTCGAAAGAAAGAGGTGTGAAGATTGTGCGTGGAGTGTGAAGGTGGGGTACGGAACAAAGGTCACTTATATAGAGGGGTTGTGAGTGAATGGAAGGTGTGGATTGACGGAGTGGTTGCTTGATGGATGGTTGGGGTTGTGCATGGAGAAAGGACAAGGATCATCACTTTATGAGGGTTATTGGTTCGGTCTTCAAGGGTCCCATTCTTTTCCATGTTGCATGGCAACATTTTCCAATACGTTCCCTTTTGAGAACAAGTGTGTAGTCCCTCTTCATGAAGTGGCCGAACCTTCCTCATTTCATTGTCCAATCAATCCCTTTCGATGCTCTTTTCCTTTTTCCTATAAGAATAAGAAAAATTAATATCATAAGAATTCAAAATTTACGGCTAGAATAATAAAGAAAAAGGATTGGATTGTTTATTCATCAACACCAACTAACTAACTAACTGTGTATCCTTATATGCATATTCGTGGCACCTTGGGGTGACACCAAACTTAGTTTGGAGTACTGTGATGAAAAGTTTTGTTCAAAGCTCCAAGACTAGCATGCTCTGAGTTGCATCCATGCTTTCTTGGCATGCTTTGAACACCAAACTTGTTCTTCGCTATATACTGCATAATAAGGATTTCACCAAGTGTTTGTCGAGTTTGGGTTGGAATTCATGAATATTGACTTATTCACTATTAAAAGCATATAAAACATGGGTTGCATCCCATGAAGCGCTTCTTTAGCGTCACTAGCTTGACGTTTCTCCCTCATCAGGGTGGTTGGTAATGCTTAAAGTCCTCCCCTCTTGCTGTGGACTTATATCCATTGGTTGTATCAATGATCTCTACATGTTCCAAGGAGAGAACTTTGTTGATAATGAAGACCTTAGGTAACTAAGATGGTACAGTGGGGAGATCAGGGGGAATATCTGGGAAGTAAGCTGAGATCACTTTATCCCCTGGAGAGAAGTCCTCGGTAGGGATCTTCTTGTTCCTAGATCCTCCGGATGAATGGTCTACTGCCTTCTTTGATTCATATGACAGGCCTTCATAGAAAATGTGCAGCTGCACCCATTCGTTGAACATGTCAGGTGGACACCTCCTTGTCAGGTCCTTAAACCTCTCCCATGCTTC
This sequence comes from Arachis ipaensis, assembly GCF_000816755.2. Taxonomy (NCBI): domain Eukaryota; kingdom Viridiplantae; phylum Streptophyta; class Magnoliopsida; order Fabales; family Fabaceae; genus Arachis; species Arachis ipaensis. The sequence continues at coordinate 95,287,774 of NC_029785.2, forward strand.
ATAAAGAGTCTCACCATCTTGTTGCCTGAAAGTTTGGACCTCAGCTCTCAGCCTATTGATTCGTTGAGGGGGGTAAAATCTTGCTAAGAATTTGTTCACCACATCTTCCCAAGTTGTCAAGCTCTCCTTTGGGAAAGACTCCAGCCACTTGGCTGCCTTATCCTTGAGTGAGAATGGAAATAAAAGCAGTATATAGGCGTCAGGATGAACACCATTAGACTTCACTATGTCACATATTCTCAGGAAGGTGGTTAGATGTTGATTGGGGTCTTCTTGGACACTTCCTCCGAACGAACAGTTGTTCTGAACAAGGGTGATGAGCTGTGGTTTTAGTTCAAAATTGTTGGCATGGATGGTTAGCTTTTGAATGCTACTTCCACAGTTTCCTGGGTTTGGATTGATGTAAGAGCCTAAAACTCTTCTATCCTCCCCAGCATGATTTGCTCGACCTCCTCCGCCATGGTTGTGAGTCTCTTCTTCATGATGGTTTTCCATGTTTTCTTCCATGTTTGGTTCAAAGTATTCCTCCTCTTCCTCAACACCAACTACTCTTTTTCCTCTTGCTTCCCTCCTTAATCTAAAGAAGGTCCTCTCAGGTTCAGAATCAAAGGAAGTTGAAGCGCCGCTTCTTCTCCCTGTCATACAACCCACAAGTACAAGCAAGAAAAATAGATGCAAAAAGTATTTTTGTCAGAATGACTGTTAGTGTGAGTGATGCAATATATCAAACAGTTAGTGGGTCAATGGAATAAATGGTAAATAACTAAAAACGAAAAAGTAGGGAGAAGGGAAGAAATTAACTAGAACTGAAAGTAAATTACTCAAACAGAAAATTAAATCAAACAAAAATAAAATGCTCAATCTAGTTACCCTCCAATTTAATCATTGTTGATGCACAATCAATCCCCGGCAACGGCACCATAAACTTGATGCACGGAAAACTTGTCTCATAACAAATTTCCTTCGGCAAGTGTACCGAATTTGTCGTCAAGTAAAAACTCACAATAGAGTGAGGTCGAATCCCACAGGGATTGATTGATCAAGCAACTTTAATTAGAGGAATGTTCTAGTTGAGCGAATCAGAATTTGAGTTGAGAATTGCAGAAAATTAAATGCCGGAAAAGTAAATAACAGAAAAGTAAATGCTAGAAATAAAGAGCTAAATGTAGATGACGGAAAGTAAACTGCAGAATCTTAAATGGGAACGGGGTAATTGCTCAAAAACGTAAATGACAGAAATTAAAGAGAGTGGGTAAGATCATAAATGGGGAGTTCATTGGGCTCAGGAGATGTTGCATTCTCCATATCAATTTCATTTTCATCTTTTCCTCAATCAATGCACTCATTGATCTCCTAGACAATCTTAAGTGATCGAATTACAATTCCTTGTAATTTAATCTCTCAAATCTTGATCAATAGCCAATTCCTTGGTCAATTGCTCATGAGAAGAGATGAAGTATGGTCACTGATTATACCACATGCATTTCCCAAATCAAGTGTTGAGAGGATTATAGTCAATTCTTCAAGTCTTGGGTATGGGCCTTTGGATCTTGAGTTTGAAGTAGTTATCTTCTTCATTGGGCTTAGTTTTACTTGCAGAGAGAAAGTATGAAGTGGGCAGAGACTTTAGCTCAGGACGTTAGTGGTGTTAACGTTTAAGTGGAAATGTGGGTTCGAGAACATTAGTGACAATCACTTTTTTCACTAACGTTCCTCACCAAAGTAAGAGCCACGTTAACTCCAACGTTAGTGGCACAAACGTTGCTACTAACGTTGCCTCTTTGTCCTTCGCACACGTTATTGGGACTTACCTTTCCCAATAACGTTGAGAAGTCTCCCCCTTTCCTACGTTAGAGTCCACGTTAACTTAGTTAACGTGGCTCTTTTAACGTAGGCTTGCAAACCTTCGAGAACGTTAGTGACACTTACCTTTGACACTAACGTTCCAATGTGCCCCTATTTCTCATGTTAGAGTCCACGTTAACTAGGTTAACGTGGCTTCTAACGTGGCCATGCTAGCCATCTCCAATGTTAGTGACAAAGTTGAGTGTCACTAACGTTGGCTCATCATTCCCTTATCCACGTTAGCTTCCACGTTAACTAAGTTAACGTGGGAGTTAACGTGGCTCATAGTGGCTTGTGTGGCTTCATTCCAATGTTAGTGACAATGTTAGGTGTCACTAACGTTGGCGATCACATTCTTGCTTCATGTTAACTTTCACGTTAACTAAGTTAACGTGGGAGTTAACGTGGCTTATGGAGGCTTGGCCAACGTTAGTGACAAAGGTGAATGTCACTAACATTGGCTTCTCTCTTGCTTCTTAACTTTAGAGCCCACGTTAATTAAGTTAACGTGGCTCTTAACGTGGCCACTTATGAGCTTGGTCCAACGTTAGTGACAAAGGTAAGTGTCACTAACGTTGGCTCCATTTCCTTTCCTCCACGTTAGAGTTCACGTTAACTTAGTTAACGTGACTCTTAACGTGGCAATGATGGCTTCGAGAGCATTATTGGCGATTACTTTTTCATTAACTTTGCAAGTTACTCCCATTCCACATTAGGAGTTACGTTAATTAGATTAACGTGGCTGCTAACGTGGTTCTTCCTTGCTTCCTTTGTCCTAAAATCAAGCAATAGAGTGCATCAAAGTTCTAGTCCAAGTCATGGGAAGTACAACATCCAATTTGTCATTAAATTAATGCAAAATCCTCATGAAATCATGTAAAGTGCACAATGTATGCTTGAATCAAGATGTAAGTGAATATCTGCCCAAAACTAGCTTATTTTCTAAGGAAATGCATGAAACTACCCTAAAAACAGTAAAGAAAAGGTCAGTGAAACTGGCCAAAATGCCCTGGCATCATCCTCCTCACTTTCTTGTTCTTCCACTTCCTCTTTTACATTCAACATTTGTGTTAATAGCACTTTTATAGAAGAGGTTTGTTGTTCTTCCCATGATTTTTTCATCTCCTCTTCATATCTTTCAATCACAGATTCAAGTGTTGAGCATCTTTGGTTCAGGGAAGTTTGTGAGGGTTGTGAGTTTTCATGTTTCCTTGTCATCTCAAGTGCAGTTTCAGGTTCAAATACCTCCACCACCTCATTCTTCATTGAAAATTTGCTTGACACAGGTGCCTCTTCTTGTTGCTCTTCCACTTTATCCTTCACATCCATCAAGTGGTCTTCATCTTCCTTGCTTAGCGGTTTTGAGTGTTTCCTTATGTTCTCCAAGTGCTCACCCATCTTTTGGAGGAGAATTTCCTGTTTTCTCCAGGATTGTTCTTGCCTTTCCAAAAATTCTCTGGACTTTTGAAGGGGATCCTGAGCTACTAGCTCAAAAAATGAAGATTGAGAGAAATTTTTGTGGATATGGATGTGTTGTGGTAAGGTTGTTTTGAGTGGTATGGAATGAATTTTCTGAATTGTAGAATGAATTTTGTGGTTGGTGAAATGAGTCATATGGATCTTGGGGAAAATTTTGTGTTGAGGCAAAATCAAGTGATGAAGAATTTTCAAGTGAAGAAATGGGAGGTGAGGTTGGACAATTTTGCATAAATGAATTGAAGGTATGCTCAAGTGATGATGGCTCTTGATATGTGGAGTATGAATTGTCAAATGCTCTCTGATTTTGGTCCTCCCAAGCACAACTTGAAGAATTGTTAAATTCATCACAGTATGGATCATCTTGTGGCATTGGGGGATAATTTTGTATGAATTTATTGAAAGCACACTCCAGTGATGATGTTTCTTGATGAACAAAGTATGGATCATCAAGATTCCTTTGATTTTGACTTTTCCAGCCACAATATGAGTAGTTGTTAGACTCATCAAAATCTGGATCATATTGTGTCTCTGGGAAGTGTCCCATTTCAACTGATTGTTCACACTCTTGTTGACATGTCCAGACACCATGAGGGTAATGACATAATTCATCTTGTGGTTCTGGATCATATCTCATGTGAATTGCTTCATCATCTATCATTTCTTGGTGATATTCCCAGCCACCATTAGAATAATGACTTGAATCATTTTGTGGGGGTGGGAAATATCCCATATGATTCTCTTGCTCATCTTATGGTTCTGAAGCATATCTCTATTGATTGGAGTGTTCAGAATTTATATTTCCTTGGTGATACTCCCAGCCACCATTAGAATAGTCAATTGGTGATGGTGGGTAGTATCCCATAAAATCTGTTTGATTTTAAGATGAGTTGAACTCCATTTAAATTTTATAAAACACATCACCAATGACAATTGAAATTCATGTCACAGAGAAGAATTTCTTAGTGAGGCAATAACTCAAACACCTTGGTGTCAGCTTAAAATAGAAAATAAAAATAAAGAAAATGCTTAATCTAGACTTCTCACCCACTTAATCATTGTCGATCTAAATCAATCCCCGGCACCGGCGCCAAAAACTTGATGATGGAAAAACGATTCCACACAAAACTCACCGGCAAGTGTACCGGGTCGCATCAAGTAGTAAAACTCACATAGAGTGAAGTCGATCCCACAGGGATTGATGGATCAAGCAATTTTAGTGAGTTATTAGTCTAGTCAAGCTAACATTGGTAAATTGGATGAAATTGAAGCAACAGAAAGTAAATTGCAGGAATTATAAAGTGCAGAAAGTAAATTGAATGAAACTTAAAGAACAAGGAATGTAAATTGCAGTAAATGTAAATCAGCAGAATGTAGATTTGACAAAATCTTGAAGAGCAAGAAAAGTAAATTGCAGCAAAATGTAAAGGGGGCTGGGTGCTGGAAAATTAAATAGAAGCAGTAAATTAGAACTCAGAACAATTGACAGAATCTTAAACTTGCAGGAAGAGTAAATCAAATTGAATCAAGAACAGAAATTTAAAAATTGCAGAGAAGTAGAAGTGCAAAAGAGTAAATCAGCAAGAAGACTTAGATCAATTCTGAAATCTCAAAGAGAAATTAAAAATTTCAATGAAATAGCAAAAACAGAAAGAAAGCCAAGAGCTCAATTGCTCTCTCGATCAAAACAGAAAGGAAATTGCAGAGGAAAGAAAATAAAACAGAAAAGAAAAGAAAACCCAGATCTGATTTCCAATTCTCAAGTTCACAAAGGAAAATTTAAAGAAAGAGCTCTCTATTCTACTCCTACTCCTACTCATATTTCTCTCTAGCAGAGCCAGCCTTCCTAATGAAATAGAAATGATGCCTTTATATAGACTTCACAAAATGAAAATGAAATTGAAATTGAAAATAAATTACAATTTAAATGAAATTCCTATTCTAACTATCTATTGTGCTTTTGAGTGATGATAATGGGCTTTGCTTGCTTTGGATTTGAAGAAGAGTGGATCTGGATGGCTTGGTTCAAGTGGCATGGGTCAGGGTTGCTTGGTTTCCTCCCAGGGGAGCGCTCCATTTGGAAAAGTGAACTCCACGTTCACTTTGCTAAGGCATGCCTTTGGTGCCTTGTCACGTGTTGAGCAGCGCCAATGTAGCGCTCCGTGACTGAAAATGAACGCTACGCTCATTCCTTTGTTTCCTTGGGCGCGTCTTGCTTTCCTTGGCCAAGTCTCACGCAAAAGTTACTTCAATGAACGCTAGCTGTTTCTTGTGTTGCGCCTTGGTCTCTCTAGCGTTCAATAAGTGAATGCTACGTTCACTCTTTGAACGTGGCTGGTGTGTGCTTGGTCTTGCTCCCCTGGTTGAGCTTTACTTAGTGTGGTTCTTGGGCCTTATAGATGCCTATCTCTTGTGCTTCAATTTCATGCCAAATATAGATTGCTATATATCGTTGGAAAGCTCTGAATGTCATCTTTCCTACGCAACTAGAAGCGCATCAACTGGACATCTGTAGCTTAAGTTATGGCCATTTGAAGAAGGCATGGTCGCGTTGTTTGGAAGCCCGAAAACGTTCAATTTAGTGAACGCTACGTTCACTTTAGTGAACGCTGGCTATTTGGAGGCCAAAGTTTAGCGCCAGCTTCTGAGGCCCAAACTTGATGTTCACCCCCATACTATTATATATAAGCTATGGATGTATAATTTCCAAAACATATAAGAGCGTATTATTCCAAGCTCTACAGCTCAAGTTATCCTCCTTGGAAGGTGAAGAGGTCAGCTGGCCTTACTGCAGGTTGATACTATGTTCATCTTTGCACTTTCAGGGTAAGTTTTCTCCCTCAGATTTAGTGTCCACCATGCAGTTCCATATATGCTTGGAAAGCTCTAGATTCCTACTTTCCAATGCCACTTGAATCACCTCATTTGGAGTTTTGTAGCTCGAGTTATTTTTGTTGGAGTGTAAAGAGGTCAGGGCTGCAAATCCTCTTTGCTCCTCCTTGAGTCTGTTTCCACTCTTTTGCCACCTTGGGGTTGTGATTCTTTTTTTAGTGCTTTTATTGCTCTTTCTCCTTCATATTTTCACTTATCATCAACCAAACAAATACATCAAAGCCTTGGTATAATCATCAACTCTTGCATCATTCATATTATCAACTAAATCTTGCAAGAAATCTAATGAAAATGCATAAAATTACCAATGTTTGATTGAATCTAGACAAGCATGAAATTCTCACTCAAACACTTACTTATAGCCTAAAATGCTTGAAAACCAAGTGAAAACTAATGAAATAGGCTTGTGAAACTAGCCTAAGATGACTTGTCATTACCAGGGTCTCTTTGATGAAGGAAAATCGATTCCACACAAACTCACCGGCAAGTGTACCAGGTCGCGTCAAGTAGTAATACTCACAGGAGTACAGGGATTGATGGATTAAGCAACTTTAGTATGGTGATGAATTTAGTTAAGCGAATGTTGATAAATTGAGTGAAATTGATTGAACAGAATGTAAATTACAGAAAGTAAATTGCAGAAACTTAAATGACAAAAAACTTAAATTGCTGAATCTTAAAGTGCAAGAAATCTAAAAGAGTTGAAACTTAAATTGCAAGAAATGTAAATGACTGAATCTTAAAGTGCAAGAAAGTAAAATTTCAGAATCTAAATTGCAAGGAAACTTAAATTGCATAAATTATAAAGGAAATTGCGTGCAGGGATTCAAATAGCAAGACAAATCAAATGAAAATTGAAATCAGAGAAGGTTAGTGAAGAAAATCAGAGAAAATGATTCATCAGGGATTGGAGATACTGTAATCCTTCATGAACCAATTAGGTCTCAACTCCTTTCTCAATCATATGGTAGATCTATAGCAGATTGAAATTGATTGGATCCCAATTCCTTAGCAATCCAATCTCTCTAATCACAATCAATCTTGCTAATTCCTTGATCTAATTGTCATGAAAAGAGGTTAAGTGCAAATCTCTCATCCATAAGTGATGCGCATAATCTAGTTATGCTACGATTTAGGAAATTGCACGATCGGCAAAATTCCTTCCGGCAAGTGCACCGGTTATCGTCAAGTAAAAACTCACTGTTCGTAGGCCTCTGAACTTAGATTGGTGTGTGAACACCAAACTTAGTTCCTTGCCATATGCAGCAATTTGGATCATATGCAGAAAATCTCATGTGCTTTTATTAAGAAAATAACTATGAACTAGAAAAAGAAACTATGAACTAGAAATTAAACTATTGTTTAAGTAGTTTCCCCGTCTCTTTCAAATGCAGGAACTAAGGCCTTTAAATAGGCTCCCTAAATTACAAAATGAAAATGAAATTCAAAGCAAATTACAATCAAAGAAAAAGGCTAGTGAAACTAGCCTAAGATGCCTTGGCATCAATAAGCCACACTAACTCTCAAGATCTCAATTCCTCCCGAATGGTGTTGATCAAGAGAGTAGTGAAGGATAGAGCTCCAATTCTAATGCAAGTGATTCCCCTTCCGAGGCTCACACAAGCACTCAATTGAATTCAACCCCCTTCCGGAGTGAAAAATTCTAAATCAAAACAGAAGATATCCAATAGCTACAAAAATGAATTGAGAAGAAGAAGAATTTCATTGATTCATTCGAATTACAATAGAGCTCCTCCCCCTAATGAATTTGGGGTTTAGTTCATCATAGCTCAAGTAAAACTAGAAACAGAAAGTGCAGAGAGAAAATACAAAAGGAAAATTCAAAAAGGAAAAATTACAAGATCTGATCTGCTAACTAACTCCTAGGCAAAATTCCCTACTGACTAGCTTTTTTTTCTTCTAACTGAAATTTCCTTCTATTTATACACTTTCCAAATTGGTCTTCAAGTCCTTGGATTGGGCCTTTGTTGAAGCAAGCAAGAATGGGTCTCATGATGTTGAAGAGGGCAATTGGCAATTCACATTTTTTATCTGCATGGGTGCTCAATTAAACTGCTGCTGGTGTCAACGTTGGCCTCAACGTTTGCAAGAAAACATTGAATCAAATGTTGGCTTGAGAAAGGATTTCCAAAGGGCTGGGCATTGGCGCCAACGTTGGACTCAACATTGGTGCACCAACATTTTTCCACCGACGCGTGTGCGTCGCCCACACGTACGCATCAAAACGGTGTTTTGCGCGTATGCGTCGCTCACACGTTGGCGTGTCTGGCCAAAATATGCATCCACACATACGCGTGGTCCATGCGTGCACGTGGATTGCAATTTTTCAAATCAAATTTTGGGTTGCTCATCATGGACGTTTGATGGTGCGCTCGTGGACTATGTCGGTAAATAATATTTCAATAAAATTGCGTTGTAAGTATAGCTCTACCAACGACAATCCTAGAGGATCAAATTTAGAGAGGGATTTGGTTTTCACAAGTTCAACCCCAATAGAAGTAACCGAAGTATTTAAACTCCGGGTCGTCTCATAAGGAATGGGAAAACATGTGCTTCAATATTGGTTAGAATTCCGGAGTTATGAGTCATGAGCAAGAAAATAAATGGGAATCTTAACAAGCAAGCAATCTTATAATGCAAGAAACTAATTCAAATAACTAAGCAAGACATGAGCAATTCCAAACTAACAAAATGACATCCAATATGATTCTATTCTAAGCTAAACAAGCAACTATAACTAAGTCAAGTAATTAAGAATTTGGGTTTTCAAATAGGAATGATAAAAGCAACTCTTGGCTAGGTGGTGCACAAAATTGTGATCATCAATGGCGCCAACAACTTGGTACGCACAATTGTAATCTCAACTCTTTATCACAACTCCGCACAACTAACCAGCAAGTGCACTGGGTCGTCCAAGTAATAAACCTTACATGAGTAAGGGTCGATCCCACAGAGATTGTCGGCTTGAAGCAAGCTATGGTCATCCTGTAAATCTAAGTCAGGCGGATTCAAATGGTTATGGAGAATTGATAATTAAAAGATAAATAAAATATAAAATAGGATAGAGATACTTATGTAATTCATTGGTGAGAATTTCAGATAAGCGTATGAAGATGCTTTGTTCCTTCTGAACCTCTGCTTTCCTATTGCCTTCTTCCAATCATTCATACTTCTTTCCATGGAAAGCTTATGTTGGGTTTCACCGTTGTCAATGGCTACCTCCCGTCCTCTCAGTGAAAATGGTCCAAATGCGCTGTCACCGCACGGCTAATCATCTGTCGGTTCTCGATCATGTTGGAATAGGATCCATTGATCTTTTTGCGTCTATCACTACGCCCAACACTCGCGAGTTTGAAGCTCGTCACAGTCATCCCTTCCCAGATCCTACTTAGAATACCACAAACAAGGTTTAGACTTTCCGGATCTCAAGAATGCTGCCAATTGATTCTAGCCTATACCACGAAGACTCTGGTCTCATGGAATGGAAGGCTCGGTTGTCAGGCGAGGCAACCATGCGTCATGAACCAGGAGGCTAAGAGATACGCACTCAAGCTATTGCAAGTAGAACGGAAGTGGTTGACAGGCACACACTCATAGGTGAGAATGATGATGAGTGTCACAGATCATCACATTCGTCAGGTTGAAGAACGAGTGTATATCTTAGAGAAGAAATAGGCTTGAGTTGAATAGAAAAACAATAGTACTTTGCATTAATTCATGAGGAACAGCAGAGCTCCACACCTTAATCTATGGTGTGTAGAAACTCCACCGTTGAAAATACATAAGTGGTAATAGTGTTCATTGGCTTTGGCCCCAGTGGGGGAACCAGAAGAACCAAGATACAAAATACAATAGCAAAAGGTCCTATTTATAGAAAACTAGTAGCCTAGGGTTACAGAAATAAGTAATTAATGCAGAAATCTTCTTCCGGGACCACTTGGTGTGTGCTTGGGCTGAGCGTTGAAGCTTTCACATGTAGAGACTTTTCTTGGAGTTAAACGCCAGCTTTTGTGCCAGTTTAGGCGTTTAACTCCAGCTTTTATGCCAGTTCTGGCGTTTTGACACTAGAATTTCCATGCTGACTTGGAACGCCGGTTTGGGCCATCAAATCTCGGGTAAAGTATAGACTATTACATATTGCTAGAAAGCCCAGGATGTCTACTTTCCAACTCAATTGAGAGCGCGCCAATTGGGCTTCTGTTGCTCCATAAAATCCACTTCGAGTGCAAGGAGGTCAGAATCCAACAGCATCTGTAGTCCTTTTTCAGCTTTTGAATCAGATTTTTGCTCAGATCCCTCAATTTCAGCCAGAAAATACCTGAAATCAAAGAAAGACACAAACTCATAGTAAAGTCCAGAAATGTGATTTTTGAGTAAAAACTAATAAAAACATAATAAAAACTAACTAAAATATACTAAAAACATACTAAAAATAATGCCAAAAGGCGTATAAATTATCCGCTCATCACAACACCAAACTTAAATTGTTGTTTGTCCCCAAGCAACTAAAAACAAAGTAGGATAAAAAGAAGAGAATATACAATGAATTCCAAAAACATCTATGAAGATCAGTCTTAATTAGATGAGCGGGGCTATTAGCTTTTTGCTTCTGAACAGTTTTGGCATCTCACTTTATCTTTTGAAGTTCAGAATGATTGGCATCTATAGGAACTCAGAATTTAGATAGTATTATTGATTCTCCTAGTTCAGTATGTTGACTCTTGAACACAGTTACTTTATGAGTCTTGGCCGTGACCCTAAGCATTTTGTTTTCCAGTATTACCACCGGATACATAAGTGCCACAGACACATAACTGGGTGAACCTTTTCAGATTGTGACTCAGCTTTGCTAGAGTCACCAATTAGAGGTCTCCAGAGATCTTAAGCACACTCTTTTTGCTTTGGACCATGACTTTAACCGCTCAGTCTCAAGTTTTCACTTGACACCTTCACGCCACAAGCACGTGGTTAGGGACAGCTTCGTTTAGCCGCTTAGGCCCAGATTTTATTCCTATGGGCCCTCCTATCCATTAATGCTCAAAGCCTTAGATCCTTTTTATTTTATCCTTGCCTTTTTGTTTAAAGGGATATTGGCTTTTTTTGCTTGCTTTTTCTTTTTCTTTCTCTTTTTTTTCTTTTCTTTCTTTTTTTTTCGCATATATATTTTTTTCTGCAAGCTCTGTATTCACTGCTTTTTCTTGCTTCAAGAATCAATTTTATGATTTTTTCAGATCATCAATAACATTTCTCCTTTTTCATTATTCTTTCAAGAGCCAACAATTTTAACATTCATAAACAACAAATTCAAAAACATGCACTGTTCAAGCATTCATTCAGAAAACAAAAAGTATTGCCACCACATCAAAATAATTAAACTATTTTAAAATTCGAAATTCTTGTACTTCTTTTCTTTTTGCAATTAAAACACTTTTTATTTAAGAAAGGTGATGGATTCATAGGACATTCATAACTTTAAGGCATAAACACTAAGACACTAATGATCATGCAGTAAAGACACAAACATAGATAGAACATAAAGCATAGGGAACGAAAAACAGAAAATAAAGAACAAGAAAATTAAAGAACGGGTCCACCTTAGTGATGGCGGCTTGTTTTTCCTCTTGAAGATCTTATGGAGTGCTTTAGCTCCTCAATGTCTCTTCCTTGCCTTTGTTGCTCCTCTCTCATGACTCTTTGGTCTTCTCTAATTTCATGGAGGAGGATGGAATGCTCTTGGTGCTCCACCCTTAGTTGTCCCATATTGGAACTTAATTCTCCTAGGGAGGTGTTGATTTGCTCCCAATAGTTTTGTAGAGGAAAATGCATCCCTTGAGGCATCTCAGGGATTTCATGATGAGGAATTTCCTCATGCTCTTGCCCATGAGTGGGGTCTCTTGTTTGCTCCATCCTTTTCTTAGTGATGGGCTTGTCCTCATCAATGAGAATGTCTTCCTCTATGTCAATTCTAGCCGAATTGTAGAGGTGACAAATGAGATGAGGGACTTGCCAAAGTAGAGGACTTGTCCGCCACCTTATAGAGTTCTAGGGATATAACCTCATGAACTTCTACTTCCTCTCTAATCATGAAGCTATGGATCATGATAGCCCGGTCTATAGTAACTTCAGACCGGTTGCTAGTGGGAATGATTGAGCGTTGGATGAACTCCAACCATCCCCTAGCCATAGGCTTGAGGTCATGCCTTCTTAGTTGAACCGGCTTCCCTCTTGAATCTCTCTTCCATTGGGCGCCCTCTTCACAAATGTCTACGAGGACTTGGTTCAACCTTTGATCAAAGTTGACCCTTCTAGTGTAGGGGCGTGCATCTCCTTGCATCATGGGCAAGTTGAATGCTAACCTTACATTTTTTGGACTGAAATTTAAGCATTTCCCCCGAACCATTGTAAGCCAATTCTTAGGGTCTGGGTTCACACTTTGATCATGGTTCTTGGTGATCCATGCATTGGCATAGAACTCTTGAACCATTAAGATCCCGACTTGTTGAATGGGTTTGGTGAAAATTTTCCAACCTCTTCTTCGAATCTCATGTCGGATCTTCGGATATTCACCCTTTTTGAGCTTGAAAGGGACCTCGGGGATCACTTTCTTCTTGGCCACAACTTCATAGAAGTGGTCTTGATGCATCCTTGAGATGAATCTCTCCATCTCCCATGACTCGGAGGTGGAAGCTTTTGCCTTCCCTTTCCTCTTTCTAGAGGTTTCTCCGGCCCTTGGTGCCATAAATGGTTATGGAAAAATAACAAGCAACACTTTTACCACACCAAACTTAGAAGGTTTACTCGTTCTCGAGCAAAAGAAGAAAGAAGAGAGTAGAGGAAGAAGAAATAGAGGAGATGGAGGGGGGTTAGTGTTTCGGCCAAGGGGGTGAGTAGTGTGTATGATGTGCGAAAATGAAGGAGTAAAGAGGGGTTTATATAGGAGTGAGAGAGGGTTAGGGTTCGGCTATATATGGGTGGGTTTGGGAGGGAAAGTGGTTTGAATTTGAATGGTGAGGTAGTGACGTGGCGGAAATTGGCTAATTAAGAATTGATATAAGTTGTGCGTTGCAAGTATAGTTCTTAACCAACCAGAAATCCGCTTATCAATTTAGAAAGGTTGTCACAAAAATTAAAATTAAAATACTGGGAGTATGAATCCCAGGTCGTCTCTCAACGAGTTGCAGAAAGGTGTGCTACTTTATTAATTAGATATTTTCAGAAAGAGTTTGAGTTGAATAAACAGGAAATTAAATTGGGGAAATTAAGTAATTTAAATAAAAGCCTTGACTGGGAGTAGATTAGTTGGAAGCCCTATTCTTGTTGCAGTACTCTCAAGATTAATTGATAATTGAAGGTCATTCCGTTTAGTTATCCCTTACTAAATAAGGGAAAGTCAAACAAGTTGGAATGATGTTTCTACTCACAAGTCCTAATCCGCTTACTTGGAAGGATTGGCGTTAGTGACTAGAGAGCCATCCAACAATGAACCCAATTACAATCTCTCTTTTGAGTATTCCAACTCAAGGATTCCTTTCAATCAACTCCCCATCAAGTTAGGGAACTACTCGCTCATTGTGATTATGGAACACATAACATAGAAAAGGGAACTAATGAAAGACATGATAAATAAAACTCAAAGGAATCAATTAAAAATAAAACTAACTCTTGTATTAATAAATTCTAAAATAATGCAATAATAAAATTGAGTAAATTAAAGGACATGGAAGAGTAAAGCCAAGTAAAGAAAACGAACTAGAATGACGAAGCCTTGATAAGGTAATAACTCTTCTCGATATCCCAATGCAAAGAACAATAGAATATAAAAATCCTAAGAACTATGAATGTGTAGAGAGAAAACCTAGAGGAGGAGTAAACTAGATCTAAAAACTAAAACTGTGTAGAAGGAATGTTGTTTTTGGTTTCTGCATGTCCTCTGGCTCTAGTCTGCCTTTCCGGGCCGAAAACTGGGTCAAAACAGGACCCAAAATTGCCCCCAGTGAATTCTGCAGATTATGCAGATCGCGCATGTCACGCGATCGCGTCATTCATGCAGACGCGTCATGCGGCGTTTTGCTTTTTCACGCAGGCGCGTCGTCCACGCCTCCGCATCACTTGTATTGTTCCAATCCGTGCGGTCGCGTGAGCCATGCGGCCACGTCACTTCTCGCTGGTCATCTCCTTAATTTCTTGTGTTCCTTCCATTTTTGCAAGCTTTCTTTCCAATCTCCAACTCATTCATGCCCTATAATGCCTGAAACACTTAACACACAGATCACGGCATCGAATGGAATAAAGGAGAATTAAAATACATAATTAAAAGTCTCTTGGAAGCAAGTTTTCAATCATGTAATAATTTTAGGAAGGAAATATAAATGCATGCTAATCATATGAATAAGTGGGTAAAGATCAAGATAAAACCACACAATTAAACACATTATAAACTATAAAATAGTGGTTTATCAGGTAGGTAGGGTTTTATGATGGATGGATGTGGATTGGTGAAAAGATTATGGAGAAGATGGTAGGATTTGATAGGTGAGGGGTGTTTGGGGAAGATGTATTGAGGTGATTGGTGAAGGGTATTTGGGAAAGGGTGTTATGGAAAGGTGTGAAGAAGAGAGAGAGAGATGAAGTAGGTGGGGATCCTATGGGGTCCACTGTAACAACCCTAGTTTTTGAAAATCAAATAATTAGTTATTTGTGATTTATCTTATTTGTTGATAATTTTATTTTAAGAAAAATTATTTTACTAAAGGTAATTAAATGGAGTTTCATGATAATTGAAGTTTAAATTAATTAGAATTTTTATATTATCTTTATTAGATATTTGGTATAATTGAAATTATAATTTTGGTAATTGAAAAATAAGAAAGAATTGTATAATTTAATTTCAATAATTTCTATTATGAATAAATTATGGTTTATTTTATTGATTTGAGTTCTTAGAGATTAATTTATTAAAAATGATTAGATTGATATTTATAAATACTTTAAGTTTAAGTCAATTAATATTTATGTACCATTTTTATTATAATTAATTATTTTATAAATTGAAATTAAAGTTTCGGAGATAGAAAAATAATAGAGATTTATATGATTTAATCTAGAAAATTGATATTTGAATTTAAATTGTACTTTACAAAATATAATTAACATGTTCATTTTATATTTTAAATTAGAAATAATTGATTGAACTTAGCAATATGATGATAAATAATGTTCCTAAATATTTTTAATAGAGTACATTTGATTTTAAAATTACTTTACCCTCCAATTTTATTAAAATATTTATTCATATCTATCCATATTCTTTTATAAAATCCTAATTTCTAACCCTAATTCCCAAATCAAACTCAGAAACCTAATTTCCCAAATTGGAAACCTAACCCTAGAGACCCCATCCCTCACCCACGGAAACCTCACAGCAAGAAAAGTGGGGGAAATGGAAACAGGGGAAGATGGGAATCAGAGAAGAGAAGATGGAATCGGAGAGGAAGGGACGGCGCTACGGCTAGGGCTCGCCGCCGTCGCAATCGTCGTCGCGCCTTGCTGCGCCGTCACCACCGTTCCATGGAGCCGCCGCCGTCATCCACGCGTTGTTGAGGGAAGCCCGAGACGGAGATGAGGGAGATGCCGTCGCCACCACCACCGTCCTTGTCGCCGTTTGTGGAGCAGCGAGGAGTGTCATCGTCGAGGCCACACTGTTCGTCACTGCCCAGTCGCCGTTCTGCCTTCTGTGAAGCCCGTTCTGTCGCCTGAGAACCACCACGAAGAGGAGAGAGCTCGTGCGCGAAAGGTAATGCCGCTGTGCCTCCGTCGCGCCTCCATCACTATCGAACTGCCTTGCTGTTTCTAGCCCCGTCGCGTCTGGTCGCCGTCGATGGAAGTCGTTGCCGTCGCCGAACCACCGTGCCGCCGTAGCTGTCACCGGGAAGGTTGTTGGAGCTTGCCAAGGATACTGTTCTGATTCTGAAGCAATTTATCAGATGTCACTACTCATCTTTACCTCCTGTTCTGCCTCTGCCTATGAATTCTGTGAGTTGCCGGAGCCTCTCCCGCCATCAGAGCTGTTGTTTGGTTGATGCCGCTGCTGGAGCTACCATTGCTGTTGCTATTTCTCTGGCCCTACTCTGGCTCCACTCTGAACCGTTACTTGCACTGTTTTGCTGATGCTGAGACCTTTCACCATCACTGGAGCTGCCCAGAATCATAATGGTAGCTGCCAAGAGAGTCGAACGGGTGTTAGAACTGCCAATGGAGCTGCTGGGTTTAGTGATTTTTGTGAGTTTCGACTTTGAGGTAGGGGATTTAACGTTTTTAATTTAGAATGCCTACAAAGTTATTTGGATAAGTGCAAATGGTTAACAATGGTTAAGAATTTCTTAATTGACATGAATGACTTGAAATGCATTTGAAATTAGTTAGTTAGTTGTGATTATTCTGAGCTGTGACTGAATTAGATGCTGTTGTGAACAATTAATTTGACAAGGTTAACTTTGGTTAATGCTATGACTGATTTTAATGGATTTGTTGACAATTCTGATTTTATGTGATATTGCTGAATTGGTTAAAATGTGGCTGTGAATGGTGATTCATTTGATAATACTTGTTAAATTGAAATTTGATGAGTTAACTATTGAAAAGTTGTCATAATGATAATTGATGAGCTGAGTTAGATTTGTTTTTGGTTTGGGATTATTGTGATTATGGTTGAGGTTGTGAAATTTGGAGTAAGTTTGATGATGTGATAGTGCTTCAATTGGATTATTGAATTCAGGTTAAGGCTGTGAATGTCTTTGGGCTTTGTTGTGAGTGTTTGAAGTTGTAATTCATATTGTTTTCTCTGATATGGATGGAATTGTTGAAAAGTTCTGACTCTATGTGATTATACTGAATTAGTTGAGTTGTGTGGCTGAAATTATGATTGGAATGATTGAGATTTTTTATTGGAACTTTGGTTGAATTTGTTGATTTTGTGAGATTGAATTATAAATTGTTTGATGAGAGATTATTGTGATTTCAGTATTTTGATGGGTCAAATTGAAACTATTGCTGTTGAGTTGGTTTATTGTAATGGGTTTAGTTAGTGATTAATTGAAGTTGGGCTTAAGGAATAATTGGAAGATTGAATCTTGAAATGTTGAACTAGTTGCTGAAAATCTGATTTTTGAGATTAAAAGATGACTTTGGAAGTGATTCAGTTATTCAACGATAATCAAAATGATATGAGAGTAAAGGCTGAGTAAACTATAATAAAAGTTGTTGTTGGGATTCAATTTTGAGAAGTTTGAATTAACTATAGAACTAGTCATGATTTTTCAAAGTTAAAATGTAAAACTTGATTTTCTGCATTACTTTTAAATGAAGCCGGAGACTTTGAAAATCTATAACTAATTCTGTGATGATCGGAATTGCATGGGACCAAGTCTGGATTAAGCTTTGGAATATAGGAAGTTGGACTGGTGAATTTGAGGCTTTTTCATTAAGTTTATGATTTATGGTAAATTTTTGAATTAGGAATACCAAATCTGGTTTTCTGCAGGACGCTTAAGACAGCAGCAACTTGTTTCCTCTATTAAAAATTCTCCAGTTTGAATTTTGAAATGGAACCAATTTTAAATGAAACTCTGGTCCTATTACTTTAATTTCATAAAAATTTAGAATTGTTAGAGTTGTGGTTTTAAAGATATGAATTTTTAAAGTAAGTATTATGCAGTAAAAATCAGGTTTTGTTTTCTAAGTCAGTAACTTTGAGCCTTTATAATTTTTAATTCTGGAATTATATTGAGATGCAACCAATTGGAGGTGAAATCTGAGTATGGTTAGTATATATGATTTAAATTTCAGGGTTTTCCATGTTTTAATCAGTGAGTTATGGGACTTGGAAGAGGTTGCGTTCAATGATTTGTAAAACAGATTTCAGCAGAAAATTACTTAACTTCCAAGCTACGTAACTCCTTCATTAAAAATGGTATGACCCTGGAACCAATTGAGAAAGAAATTTGGATAAGTTATGTTTAACCACATTAATTTTGAAGGTTGTTGGATTTAATTTGGATTTTATATGAAATTTCGAATGTTGTACGCTGCTGCTGTCTTCTGGTTTTAAGGCACTACAGAGCAGTCACGGTTTTGCTTATATTCCCGAAGCTAGAGCCAGTGAAAAATTGTAAGTTTTGGTTTAATAGAAAGCTTAACCCGAGACGGTCGCATGGATACAAGGTTTGTGTAATTCCGAATCCGTTTGATATTTTAAAAATAAAACTGAAATTAGACTGCCGATGTTGTTTTGGTGATTACTTGGATATGGAACTTGAGAAATAGATTTTCTATACTATTATCAAATGTTTTTGAGAATTTATTGTTGTGGAAATTGTTGAGAAAGGTTTGATGAGATATTGAAAAAGAGGGAACCCGTAAGGGTGGTTAAGTCCGAGTTTTAGGGGAGGTGCTGTCAAAATTTTATAAAAATCTGAGGTTTTATTCGAAAGTCATTTTAAAAGATTTGAACTTGAAAAATTATATTATTTATGTTTTATCTAAATAAGAGAAGAATTATACTATTTTGAATTTGGAATTATCAAGGAAAGGTTCATGTTTCAAGTTTGAATTATTTAAGAAAGGAATTATGTTTTGAAGTCAATTTAATACGAAAAGAATTATGCTTTGGGCTTGAAATAAAGGATTACTTTTCAGGAGTTTGGTGAATTTTATAATATTTGAATCCGAATGGTAAAGAAAAATGGTTTGAGCCAAGATATTGTAAAAGTGAAAGATGTAAAGTTTGTATAGTATGATTGAACAGAGAAAGAAAGAGGTATTGCATAAAAATGTCAAAGTGATGATGAATAATGAGAATGATAATGAATGATGACAATGAGAATGATTATGTGATGATTTGTTGCTTGAGGCAACCCAAGAGATATTTATTTGTTGCTTGAGGCAACCCAAGAGATGTGTTTATTCATTTGTTGCGTTATGGCAACTCATGAGATATTTGTGTGATCATCTGCTGCATTGAGGCAGTCAGATAGATACTGATGTGACCATTGAGAACGCTTTCCTACGGTACAGATCCATATTTTATTTCTGTAAGGCAGAGGGGTTATTTCTTGCTACAGAAGTACCGTGACAACCTGTTCCATTTCTGTAGTGGCAGATGGGTGGTGCGGTATTTACAACCACACTTACTAACCGGCAAGTGCACCGGGTCGTACCAAGTAATACCTTACGTGAGTAAAGGTCGATCCCACGAGGATTGATGGACTAAGCAACAATAGTGTTTGATAGGCTTAGTTAGACAAACAAAAATTGGTGTTGAGATGCAGTATAAAAGACATTAAACAATATCAAAAATATTGAAGAAGGACAAGTAATTAAGTTGGGAATAATATATGGAGAATACAGTTAAGGTTTCAGAGTTATCTATTTTCTAGATTGACTTTTCTTATTAACTATTTTAATCATGCAAGGTTTAATTCATGGCAAACTATTTGTGACTAGACCCTAATTCCTTAGACCTTCTTAGTCTCCTCTAAAATTCATCAACTGCCAATTCCTTGGTCAATTAATTCCAATTATTGTTTTTTTTTCTTTATTTTAAATTTTTTTTCGCAAGCTTTGTGTTTTCACTGCTTTTTCTTGCTTCAAGAATCAATTTTATGATTTTTCAGATTATCAATAACATTTTTCTTTTTCATCATTCTTTCAAGAGCCAACAATTTTAACATTCATAAACTTCACTATAAAAAATACACACTATTGATGACAAGTCATCTTAGCCTAGTTTCACTAGCCTTTTTCTTTTGTTTTCAATTGAATTATGCACTTTCTTGAGCCAAAAGCAAGCCAATTGGGTAGATTTTCATGTTTCCTTTGATTTAATCAACCATGTATGAATTCATGCTATTTCATGAGGTTTTATGCTATAATTGTCATATATTATGAAAGAATGAATATCTCATGATTTTGAGCATAGCTTTGATGTGTTTGGTTGATTAATGATAGGTGAAGAAAGCTTGGAGAAAGGTTGATGCAAGAAGGAATGGCTAGGAGGAAGAGAGAACAAAAAGTTTGCCTCAAACTTTAGCTCAAACTTTTGGATTAATGAACCAGGAAGCAAAAAGCTGGACCAAAAGTTAGCCTCAAACTTTTTGGCTAACTTTTGGACAAAAGCTGGAGCAAAAGTTAGCCCCTAACTTTTTGGCTAACTTTTGGGCAAAAGCTGGAGCAAAAGTTAGCCTCTAACTTTTTGGCTAACTTTTGGCATGAAAAACACTCCCTGGATGAGCAAAAGTTTGCGCCAACGTTAGCCCCTAACTTTTTGGCTAACGTTGGCGCCATGAATAAGCAAGGGGAGGCCAACGTTGGAGCAAAAGTTAGACCCCTAACTTTTGCCCCAACGTTGGTATCAGCAAGGAAGGGTGCTGATGTGAAAAGTTGGAGCAAAAGTTAGACCCTAACTTTTACTCCAACTTTTACTCAAGCTTTCATGATTCCAACCCGGTTCAATTCGGTTCTTCTCCAAACTCCAAGAGCAATCAACCAAGGCCTCTATCAACCCAATTCCATCAAGAGCAAAGGCCCAATTGAAGGCTTGAAGACCATTTGAAGAAAGTGTATAAATAGCATAGGATTTAAGTTTTTAGGGGAGCTTCCCTTTTAGTTTTTCAGAATGGCTTTCTTTTGAGTTTTGCTTAGAGCTCACTTTTATTTTTCTTAGCATTATTGTTTAATTGAAGAGAATTTGGGAGGAGAATTGATCTCTCTTCTTCCTTGTTCTTGCCCAGCACTCTTTACTTTTCTTGTCTTGGATTTTGGGTGGAAAATTGAAGAAATTCTGTTTCAATCTCACCTTGGGATCTTGTTTAATTTTCTGCTTAATTGAATTTCAGTTTCAGTTACTTGCTTCTTCATCTACTTTCTTTGCAATTTACAATCTCCTTTGCAATTGTTCTTGTTGGATCTAGGAAGGCATTGAGATCTAGACTTGGTTTTCTAGTCTCTTGGGTCCTGAGATCTGAATTCCAATTTTACATCCTCTGTTTACTGCTTTTCATGCTCATTTACTTTTCTGTTTAGATCCGATTCAATCCAAGTCTTCTTCTATTTCTCTGTTTGTTGCAATTTTACATTTTCTTGTTTAATTTCTGCAAATCCAACTCCCCATTCCCTTTACAATTCAAGACATTTACATTTCTTGCACTTTAAGATTTTGCAATTTACATTTCTTGCGTTCTAAGTTTCTGCCATTTAATTTCTTGTTCTTTAAGATTCAGCACTTTAATTCCTGTTCTCTTTAATTTCATGCCAATTACCCATTCCCTTTACTTTCTATGCAATTTAAATTCTGCAAATCACAAATCTCTCAACCAAATCTTGATTCGCTTGACTAAATCAACCACTAAACTAAAATTGCTCAATCCTTCAATCCCTGTGGGATCGACCTCACTCCCGTGAGTTATTATTACTTGATGCGACCCGGTGCACTTGCCGGTTAAGTTTGGGTGTTTTGGAGAAATTCATTTCTCCACAAAAATATCCCATCAAGTTTTTGGTGCCGTTGTCGGGGATTGATTAGATTGACAATGATTAAGTGAGGTGGTAATCTAGATCAAGCACTTTTTCTTTTCTGTCCTTTAATTTTCAATTAACCCACTAACTGTTTGAATATTTGCTTAAGCTAACTAAAACTTCATTCTAGTAATAGATTGAAGTGTCACTGGTTTGTGTGTTTCTTATGTTCTGCTTGTATGTCAGGTACAAGAAGAAATACACCCATCTTTCATGAACAAGACGAAAGAACTCTTAGACAGTTAAGAAGAGCTGAAAGAGGGAAAAATATTGTTGGAGAAGAGGAATCAGAAGAAGAATTCCAAGATATGGAGGAACATTCAACCACTCCACCAGGTGGAGCAGACAACAACAATAACAATCCACCCCAGAGGAGAGTTTTAGCTTCCTATACTTTTGCAAATCCTAGACATTGTGGAAGTAGCATCTTAACTCCAAATGTCAATGCAAACAATTTTGAACTAAAGCCACAACTCATCATTTTGGTTCAAAACAATTGCTCTTTTGGTGGAGGACCACTTGAAGATCCGAACCAACACCTATTCACCTTCTTGAGGATTTGTAACACTGTTAAAACTAATGGTGTGCCTCCTGACAGCTACAAGCTATTGCTATTCCCATTTTCTCTCAGAGACAAGGCCACTTAATGGTTGGAATCCTTTCCAAGAGACAGCATCAACAATTGGGATGATCTGGTAACCAAGTTCCTTGCCAAATTTTACCCACCTCAAAGGATCATAAGGTTGAAGACTGAGGTACAAACATTTACACAAATGGAGGCTGAACACTAATAACCAACCCACCAACCAAAATGCCTACCATCCACCACCCACATCTCATAACCCACCTCAAGTATCACCTGAAGCCCAAAGAATCACTAACTTGGAGGCCGTGATAGACAAAATGTTGAAACACCAGGAAATGACAACCAAGAACCATGAAGCATCCCTGAAGAGCCTAGAGAGACAGATGGGGCAAATCTCCAAGCAGATTTCTCTTGAGAGACCCTCAAGCTCTCTGCCGAGTGACACAATTCCAAATCCTAAGGAAGAATGCAAGGCGATACAATTAAGGAGTGGGAGAACATTGATGAGCAATAATGACACTACAAAGAAGCAAGCAGAGAGCAGCAAAAGTGCAATAGAAGATGAGGAGCAAACAAAGGAAGATGAAGCCAAGAATCAAGTTGTAATGCCAAACAAGAGCACTGAGAAACTCAAAGAAAAGGATAACCAGTCACACGGTTCAAAAGAAGTAACTCAGGGACAGCAGCAACTAGGAAAGAACATCACACCTCCACTGCCATATCCCCAGAGGTTCAACAAAGAAACCAAGGACCAGCATTTTCACAAGTTCCTTGAGACTTTCAAAAAGCTGGAAATCAATATTCCTTTTGCTGAAGCACTTGAGCAAATGCCTCTGTATGCCAAGTTTTTGAAGGAGCTCATCAACAAGAAAAGAAGTTGGGATGAGAAGGAAACCATACTGCTCACTGAGGAATGCAGGGCTTTGATTCAAAAAGGGCTTCCCCCTAAGCTTGAAGATCCAGGGAGCTTTTTGCTACCTTGCACCATTGGGGAATTAACCATCACTAAAGCAATGTGCGATCTAGGAGCAAGTATCAACTTAATACCATCCTCCTTGGTAAAAAAGCTGCATATAGAGGAAGTTAAACCAGTACAGATATCTCTAGAGCTAGTAGATAAGTCAACAGTATACCCCAGGGGTATGATTGAAAACCTGCTGGTCAAGGTGGACAATTTCATATACCCTGCAGATTTTGTGGTTCTGGATTCAGATGGGGATGATGGTGATTCTATTATACTGGGAAGGCCATTCTTGGCCACTGCTAGAGCTATCATAGACATAGAGGAAGGAGAATTAACTCTCAAAATGCATGACAAGAGTGTCACTCTGAAGGTGTTACCAGAAGCACAGTTTGGTAATGAGAAGAAAAACTATATGGAACTTGACAAGGAAGAATCTCTGTTAAGGGAAGAAAGCAACAAGGCGATTCACAACAACATCCCAAAGCAAAAGATTGTGCAAACTGATGAAGAAGTCCAAGAGAATATGGGAGTATTAGCCACTGAAAGGATGAAAAATCCCCAAGGTAAGCCTACGGCCAGAAAAGAAAGGTCAACGAAAGAAAGGATGAAACGCAGAAACAAAATAAAAAGGGGTTGGAAGAACAGGAAGATTCCAACAGAGGGGCTTTCCAAAGGTGACAAAGTGCAACTGACATATCAACAGCTGGGAGCAAGCCAACAGACTGATGACTATTACACTGTCAGCAACATACTCTCATTAGAGCACGCTGAAATTGAACACCAGAGAACAAAGAGGAGCATCACAGTCAGGGGAGACAAGTTCAGACACTACAATCCTCAACCACCATAAAAGAAAGCTCCAATGTCAAGCTAGTGACAGTAAAAGAGCGCTTGTTGGGAGGCAACCCAACCTGAGGTAGTTTTCTTTTCATAGCTTTTTCAATAAGAATGTTGAATAATTGATATGTATTGCAAGGAGTTAAGTTTGGTGTTGCACACCAAAAACAACTTAAGGGAGAATGGAGGATTCTAAGTTTGGTGTTCCACCAAAACCTCATTCAAAAGCACATTCTAACTTCCTGCACATTGTTAGTTCCAAGCAATCGAACAGATTATTCAACCACTTAACTGCTTTTTAGTCTTAACTTCATAACCTTTAGCAAAGACACAAGATTTTGCCTAGAGTTAACCCGCTGTATCCAGAGAAGTGGCAAGAACTTAAGTTTGGTGTTCCCACACCAAATTAAATCCACAAGCCACATTCAATTCATGCATACTAACTGGTCATCTAAGGGCTTGAGAAGCAAGCAACTTTTGAGAATTATGCAGGGAATTCACCACCATTTGAAGACACTATGTATCATAACTCAAAAGGGCACAACAGAAGGAAGGACAAAGGAACTGCAAACCAATAGGTTGTATTTATACTTAACTCTTACTGTTGAAAAATGTTTTGACTTGTGTTTTGTTAAAGTGTTCATCTAATACAAGTAGAATCACTCTTAAAATAAGTAAGCTAGTCTATGTGTGTGCTTGTGTGTTTACTTTCACTGAACAAAAAGCATGATTTGTCCCCTGCATTTTCAATTCAATAAAAGAAATGTTTGAATGTGAAGTGAGATAGTTCTCTGTTAGATAGAAGTACAATAAAAGTAAGTGGTGGTGTGTGTGTAATTGTATAATAGCTCACTTTAATGAATAAGAACACTAGGATGTCTCCTCTTAAGTAGAAAGTAGCTACTGTCTATGAATCTCAATCGAATAAAAATCCTTGGTTAGAAAGAAAAA
>NC_029785.2:95313055-95323919 GCF_000816755.2 Arachis ipaensis
TTCCCATTTCCCATTCTCTGTTTACTGTTTTCATGCTCATTTTACTTTTCTGTTTTAGATCCGATTCGATCCAAGTCTTCTTCTATTTCTCTGCTTGTTGCAATTTTACATTTTCTTGTTTAATTTCTGCAAATCCAACTCCCCATTCCCTTTACAATTCAAGCCATTTACATTTCTTGCACTTTAAGATTTTGCGATTTACATTTCTTGCATTCTAATTTTCTGCCATTTAATTTCTTGTTCTTTAAGATTCAGCACATTAATTCCTGTTCTCTTTAATTTCATGCCAATTACCCATTCCCTTTACTTTCTATGCAATTTAAATTCTGTAAATCACAAATCTCTCAACCAAATCTTGATTCGCTTGACTAAATCAACCACTAAACTAAAATTGCTCAATCCTTCAATCCCTGTGGGATCGACCTCACTCCCGTGAGTTATTATTACTTGATGCGACCCGGTGCACTTGCCGGTTAAGTTTGGGTGTTTTGGAGAAATTCGTTTCTCCACAAAAATATCCCATCAACTATTCATGTCATGCATTCAGAATCACAGAAAATACCACCACATCTAAGTAAATCCGACTATTTTTAAAATTAACTCAATTTCTCATGCAATACATCACTTCTTTTTCTTTTATTTTTAGATTCAAGTTCAGTGAGTGGTACATGAAACATCTTTTAGAATTAAAGTACTTAACAGAAAAATTAAACTATAACCTATGAATCTACTAATAAAGGATCATGCAATAAACAAAACAAAGTAGCAGGAAACCGGAACATAACATAGAAAAAGAGGGGAGGAATAAAAAATGAAAGGAACTCACTGTCTTCTCCAGAATCCTCTTAAGTTCCCTGTTGGAAACTTCAACCTGTCCACTTGTCTGAGGGTGATAGGGGGTTGCCACTTTATGACGGACGCCATATCTATGCAGAAGAGAGTCCAGCTGTCTGTTACAGAAGTGACTTCCTCCATCACTAATGAGTGTCTTTGGGACACTAAACCGGCTAAAGATATACCTCTGAAGAAAGCTCATTACCACCTTGGCATCATTGGTGGGCAAAGCCACAGCTTCTATCCATTTGGACACATAATCAACTGCCACTAGAATATAGTTGTTTGAATGTGAGGGTGAAAAAGGTCCCATGAAATCAATACCCCACACATCAAACAACTCAACCTCAAGAATCCCCTGTTGTGGCATTTCATGGTTGGCAGGGAGGTTCGTTGCTTTTTCACATCTGTCACAGTGCTCTACAAATGCTCTTGAGTCTCTGAAGAGAGTCGGCCAGTAAAACCCACTCTGAAGGACCTTTGTAGCTGTCCTTTCACCACCAAAGTGGCCTCCATACTCAGAACCATGACAGTGCCAAAGAATCTGCTATTTTTCTTCATTTGGGACACACCTCCGGATAATTCCAGCTGAACACCTTTTAAAAAGGTATGGTTCCTCCCAAACGTAGTACTTTGCATCAGTCAATAGCTTCTTCACTTGTTGCCTACTGTACTTCCTTGGGATAAAATTCATGGCCTTATAATTTGCAATGTCTGCAAACCATGGAGCCTGCTGAATGAGGAATAATTGCTCATCCGGAAATGTCTCAGTTACAGCTGTGGGTGATTGCACTCCTGCTTCAGGCTCAATTCTGGAGAGATGGTCAGCTACTTGATTTTTTGACCCTTTCCTGTCTTTTATTTCAATATCAAACTCCTGAAGGAGCAACACCCATCTGATTAATCTTGGTTTAGAATCCTGTTTGGTTAAAAGGTACTTCAAAGCAGCATGGTCAGTATAAACAATAACCTTAGAACCAAGTAAATAGGACCTAAACTTATCAACAGCATACACAACAGCTAATAATTCCTTTTCTGTAGTTGTGTAATTCTTTTGAGCATCATTTAACACACGACTGGTATAATAAATGACATGTACAAGCTTACCATGCCTCTGTCCTAAAACAGCTCCTATAGCAAAATCACTAGCATCACACATTAATTCAAATAGTAAATCCCAGTCAGGGGAGCTATAATGGGAGCAGAAGTAAGGTTTGCTTTCAGAGTTTCAAAAGCATGCAGACAATCAGAATCAAAGACAAAAGGAACATCAACAACCAACAGGTTGCTCAATGGTTTAGCAATTTTAGAAAAATCCTTTATAAATCTTCTATAAAATCCTGCATGACCTAAGAAACTCCTAATTGCCTTAACATTAGTTGGTGGTGGTAATTTTTCAATTACCTCCACCTTTGCTCTATCAACCTCAATTCCCTTACTTGAAATCCGGTGTCCAAGAACAATGCCTTCTGTAACCATAAAATGGCATTTTTCCCAATTTAAAACAAGGTTTAATTCTTGACACCGTTTCAAGATAAGAGATAAATGTTTAAGGCATGATGCAAAAGAATTACCAAAAATAGAAAAGTCATCCATAAATATTTCAATAAACTTTTCAACCATATCAGAAAAAATTGAAAGCATACACCTCTGAAAAGTTGCTGGAGCATTGCAAAGACCAAATGGCATTCTCCTGTAAGCAAATACTCCAAAGAGGCATGTGAATGCTGTCTTCTCTTGATCTTGAGGGTCCACTGCAATTTGATTATATCCAGAATATCCATCTAAAAAATAATAAAAAGCATGACCAGCTAACCTCTCAAGCATCTGATCAATGAAAGGGAGGGGAAAATGATCCTTCCTTGTAGCAGTGTTGAGCCTCTTGTAATCTATGCACATTCTCCATCCTGTGACTGTTCTTGTAGGAATAAGCTCATTCTTTTCATTCTGGATCACTGTCATCCCTCCTTTCTTGGGAACTACCTGCACAGGACTTACCCAAGGGCTGTAAGAAATAGGGTAAATAATACCTGCTTCCCATAATTTCATTACCTCTTTTTGGACCACCTCTTTCATAGTTGGATTGAGTCTCCTTTGTGGTTGCACAACTGGTTTAGCATCATCTTCAAGAAGGATCTTGTGCATACACCTGGTTAGACTAATCCCCTTTAAGTCACTAATGGTTCACCCAAGAGCTATTTTATGGCTTCTGAGCACTGAAATAAGCGCCTCTTCCTCTTCAGGCTTCAGGGAAGAGCTAATAATTACTGGATATGAATCATTTTCACCCAAGAACACATATTTCAGAGAAGGGGGTAAGGGTTTGAGCTCAAGCTTGGGGACTTTCTCCTCCTTTATTGGCGTGTTCATCAGCTCCTTTTGGGGTGGTGAATCATCAACTTCAACTAATTCGTAGTCAGAATTAGGGTACAGAACATCATCAAGTACCTCAGCTTCCAGTACTTCTTGAACAAGTGGTTCAATAACATCTATTTTCATACACCCCTCAGAATTATTGGGGTGCTTGAGGGCTTCAAAAACATTGAGGACCACCTGTTCTTCATTGACCCTCAGGGTTAATTCACCCTTTTGTACATCAATCAGAGCTCTACCTGTAGCTAAAAAGGGTCTACCAAGTATAATAGAGGGTTTTACCTCCTCTTCCATGTCTAATATAACAAAATCAACAGGGAAAATAAATGGTCCTACTTTAACAAGTAAATCTTCAACCACACCTATAGGTAATTTAATAGAAAGATCAGCAAGTTGAAGAGAAATACGAGTAGGTTTTACCTCCTCAATTTGAAGCTTTTTCATCACTGAAAGTGGCATGAGGTTGATGCTAGCTCCAAGATCACATAAAGCTCTCTGAATACCGACTTCTCCAATGGTGCAAGGAATGACAAAACTCCCTGGGTCTGGCATTTTCTCAGGAAGGGTGTGTTGAATAATAGCACTGCATTCCTTGGTTAACACCATGGTTTCTTGCTCCTTCCAATTCCTCTTGTGGGTCAACAATTCTTTCATAAATTTAGCATAGAGAGGCATTTGCTCCAGAGCCTCTGCAAAAGGGATGTTGATCTGCAGCTTCTTGAAGACATCTAAAAATTTAGAGAATTGTTTTTCTTTGGACGCCTTCTGAAGCCTCTGAGGATATGGCATTTTCGGCTTGTATTCAGGGGCCTTTGGTAAGGTGGGATAAGTGTCAAGAGAGTCAGGAAACGGGTTGTCTGCATGCTTAGGTGGGGCGTGCTCTACCTCTTCCTTCTTCTCCTCTGGAGCTTCCTTTTCAACTGGATCTTCATTGACCTTATTCTCAGAACCAGCTACCTTACCACTTCTCAATTGAATAAACTTGCAATCTTCTCTTGGGTTCACCACTGTATCACCAGGGAATGTATTTGAAGACCTTTCAGGTAATTGCTTGCTCATTTGACCTATTTGTACCTCTAAGTTTCTAATGGAGGCTCTGGTTTCTTGCACGAAACTCATCATCATCTCCCACTTAGAATCTTCTTGGGATTTAGAATTTGCCTGCTGAGGTTGTTGTTGCTGAGACTGAGATTGGCGGTTATTATAGTTGTTCTGTTGAAAACCGCCCTGAGAACTATTGTTGAAGTTCTGAGGTCTCTGAGGTTGATCTCTCCACCCAAAATTTGGGTGATTCCTCCACCCCTGATTGTATGTCTTAGAATACGAATCATTGTTGGGATTTCTAGGACCACTCCCCATGTAATTCACCTGTTCAGAAGAGGGTTGAGCATAATCATAATTATCATTTTGCATAAAGTTACCTGTCATGTCATAGGAGGTCTCTTGGGGTGGATTTTGAGTGTTGATAGCTGAGACTTGCATGCCACCCATCTGTTGAGTAAGTAGATTTATCTGCTGAGACATAAGCTTGTTCTGAGCAAGAAGAGCATTAACAGCTTCTACTTCCAACACGCCTCTCTTCTGAGAGGTCTCAGAGTTCACAGGATTCCTATTAGATGAGTACAGATATTGGTTGCTTGCAACCAATTCAATCAGCTCAATTGTCTCCTCTGGTGTCTTCTTCTTGTGCAATGAACCCCCTGCAGAAGTGTCTAGGCTCATCTTTGACATTCTCCTAAGCCTTCATAAAAGATATCCAGTTGAGTCCACTTGGAGAACATGTCCGGAGGGCATTGCCTAGTCAGCAGCTTGTACCTTTTCCAAGCTTCATAAAGAGTTTCACCCTCCTTTTGCTTGAAAGTCTGAACCTCCAACCTAAGCTTAGTCAGCTTCTTTGGTGGAAAAAATTTAGTGAGAAATTCCGTGACAACCTTTTCCCACGTATTCAGACTCTCCTTTGGTTGGGAATCTAGCCATAGCTTTACTTTATCCCTCAGAGCAAACGGGAAAAGCATTAGTTTGTACACCTCTGGGTTCACTCCATTTGTCTTCACAGTATTACATATCTACAGAAAATCAGATATAAATTGATTTGGGTCTTCATGAGGAAGACCATGATACTAGCAATTTTGTTGCACCAGGGTGACCAATTGTGGCTTCAACTCAAAGTTGTTTGCAGTTATAGGAGGCACCACAATACTTTTTCCATAAAGATCCGCAGTAGGGGCAGAACAAGAGCCAAGCACTCTCCTCTGTTGATCATCCCCATTCGGATTTACCACATTGGCATTAGCATTATTTGCCATAGTGGATTCTGCAGCCTTGCAAAGTCTTGCTTGTTGTAAACGTTGCCTGAAAGTTCTTTCAGGTTCAGGATCAAAGTCTAAGAGCTATTCTTTGTCTCTATTCCTGCGCATACACAAGCAGAAAACAAGAAAAAAAAACGGGACTCTCTACGTCAGAGTGCAGAGAAGTCCCTCTGAGGTAACCTGTGTAAAATAAAAATACTAAATAAATAACTAAAAAATTCAAAAATTTAAAAGAAAAAAATTAAACAGAAAAATTAAAATAACATTAACTGAGTAACATCAAACTTAAATTTAGAAATTAAGAAAAGAAAAATATTAATACTAAAATATTTATTTATTTATTTATTTTTATTTATTTATTTATTTATTTATTTTTTTCGAAAATACTAATAATAATAAAAAAATTTAATTAAAAAATTTATCCAATCTAAGCAATTAAACAACGAATCCTAATTAAACAACGAATCCTAATTATATGCCACAAGAATCCTGATTATCCAAAAATAAAGGGATTATATGTCACATATCCCGTTAAATACAAACAATTAGAAATTCAGGATAATATGTTTTCAAGCTATTGTTCAAGTAAAGAGCTTTTCCAAGTTTTACAAGAACTCAAATAGAACATGGGTCATACTTTCGTTCCACCCAGATTCATAAAATAAAGAACGAAAAAAATTATTGAAATATAAATCAAAATATGAATTAAAATAGAAAAATAATATTATCAATCCATACAATAGACAGAGCTCCTAACCTTAACAGTGGATGATTAGTTGCTCATGGAATATGAAATGTAAATTTGTATGGAGTAATGTTGTGTAATCTGTTCTGCTGGAACCACCTTATTGGGATCCCTTTTATAACTAATCCTAATAATTTAAAAATCAAATTCCTAAAATTAAAATTAAAATAATATCTTTTCCTAAAATAAGATTTGAATTTAAATTCGAATTAATTAACAAGTCTTCAGCTGATGGGTGGGACCACTTGATTTGTCCATTCTGCAGCTTCTAATCTGTGATTTCTGGGCTAAGAACTGGGTCAAAACAGCCCAGAAATCGCCCCCAGCGTTTTTCTACATTTTCTGCACGTGGCACATGTGACGCCTCCGCGTCGTCCACGCGTTCGCGTCATTTGTGCAGATTTCAGTCCACGCGTTCGAGTCAGGCACGTGATCGCATCATTGCGATTTCCTCCATTTCGCGCGGTCGCGTGAGCCATGCGTCTGCGTCGGTATTCGCTGGTCATCTCCTTGGCTTCTTCTCTTTCTCTGCAAAAACTCCATCAAATTCTGCCAAATGCTACCTAAAATAAACAGTATTTGTACAAAACTCAAAATAGCATCCATAGTGGCTAAAATATAATTAATTCTTAATTAAATTCAACAATTTAGGTGCAAATTCACTAGGAAAAGATAGACAAGATGCTGACGCATCAATGGGTTATTTCCTGTATACAGAAGGTGTGTCGGCATACATCCCTGCAGTGGCAGATGTGTTATTTCCTGCGTGCAGTGGACCTTGTGGTGGCAGAGGGGTTATTTCCTGTACACAGGGGTATAGCCAACAGGGAAGCCTTACCTAGTCAAAGGACTCTGGGTAACGTCAGGAGCGGGTATGTAACCGACAAATGAGCTCATTACCTGCACTAGGGCTAGACATGCATCATCCTTGTTTGCGCATCTGCATTTGATTGGGTTTGCTCGTTGTACTTCCCTGTGATTATGCTGTTTGCCTTGCTGTGACTTGTTTGTGTGTTGAATTGAATCTTTTGTTAGTGCTATTAGATGGTGAATGTATGATGATGAGTAAGAATTGACATTGTGATTGAAAATTAATTTTGTGGTTGAGAAATGCTTAATGTGACCAGTTTTATATTTTGGAATTTGTTTTGAGCTTAGAGATTTTCTTTGGAAGAGGTAACTAATTAGTTAAAGTAAAACCAAGAATAGTGTTTTCATTAAGTATGTTAATTATTTGCATTTTATTTCATTACTTTTACGGCATTCCCATTCCTTACTGAGAACGTGTGGTTTGTTCTCACCCCAAAATCTTCCACCCTTTCAGTGACACAGGTTCGAAGACTCCGTTTGAAGCTGCGGGCGATTATAGAACTTATTTACGAGTTAAGTTTATGACTTGAGTTTCTTTCATAGAATTCCCTTGCCTTTGTAGCGTTAGTTTTTATTTTATGAAGAGGGATAGGAGTTGTATATGAATTTCATTTAAATTCTCTTGTATAATGTTTATTATTATTAATAAGTATATGATTATTATTACTTGGTGATGCTTGCTATATGATTTTAAATAATAAAAACAAAATTTTTCTGGAATTTTCCATAAAATAGAAGCGCGATATCGAACTAAAGGCTCAATATTAAATAGTTAATAAAAGAAATAGGTTAGTAACTCCATACTTTTGGTACGATCATGACGTATTGGAAGTTGGGTCGTTACATCCACAGATCCTGAGGTGTCAAGGCTTTCTCATCCCTGCACCATGTGGCGTGTAAACACCCCCTTGATTGCCAATCCTGGCATTGAACGCCAGGTTGCTGTCCATTTCTGGCGTTTAACGCCATCTTTTCTCCCCTTTCTGGCGTTTAAACGCCACCTTTTCACCCTTTTCTGGCGTTAAACGCCAGCTCTGTACCCATTTCTGGCGTTAAACGCCAGTCTAGTGCCCATTTCTGGCGTTAAACGCCCAGAATGGTGCCAGACTGGGCGTTTAACGCCCATTCTGCTACCCTTACTCGCGTTTAAACGCCAGTAAGCTTCTCCTCCAGGGTGTGCTATTTTTAAAACTGTTTTCATTCTGTTTTTACTTTTTCAGTTATTTTTGTGACTTCACATGATCATCAACCTACAGAAAACATAAAATAATGATGGAAAATAGATATAATAAAATTGGGTTGTCTCCCAACAAGTGCTTCTTTAATGTCAATAGCTTGACAGTGGGCTCTCATGGAGCCTCACAGATACTCAGAGCATGATGATGGCCTTCCAACACCAAACTTAGAGTTTGAATGTGGGGGCTCTATTTGACTCTGCATTGAGAGAAGCTTTTTATGCTTCCTCTCCATCGTTACAGAGGGATATCCTTGAGCTTTAAACACAAGGAAGTCCTCATTCACTTGAAGGACCAATTCTCCTTTGTCAACATCAATCACAGTCTTTGCTGTGGTTAGGAAGGGTCTACCAAGGATGATGGATTCATCCATACACTTCTCAGTGTCTAGGATTATGAAATCAGCAGGGATGTAGTGGTCTTCAACCTTTACCAAGACATCCTCTACAAGTCCATAAGCCTGAAGAGGAAGATAAGAAGAAAAGGAGACTGTGGAGTTCCTTAGAAATATGACACTGTATCTCCTAAGGTATGAAAGAACAAGAGAAGAGAAAGTATACTCGTCCTCGTTTCTGTTTCCGTAAGAACAACTTCGACTAGGACTTGGACTTTCCTGGAACTTTTCTTTCGATTCTCTTCGATTTCATGTTGAGAGACATCTCCTGGATTGTCTTTAAAAATTTGTTCTTCTTCGGTACCATCGGCTTTGATTGTTGTTATGGTTGTTACGTTCCTTCCACGAACCACTGAAATGACGTGGATGAGGGCTGAAGATACCCTCTTCGTAGAGATAGGGACGGTAACCTCGTTTGTTGAAACTCGAATTCGGAGTTAATCAAAGAGATTACGTTGTCTTAATGTTCAAAATACCTGAAGGTAATCTTCTAGGAGTAGTCAAGAATCGACTTAAGAATGTTTAGACACTATGACAATTCTGGTTACCCCAGCTGGGACTCCAGATGTCTGAATACGAGAAGGGAAAACGACATTCTCTGTCTCGATCCTATACCAACCTGAGTGTTGGATTTCTTTCAGACTTGAGAACCCTTTTCGATCAGTTACGGAAGAACCGTTTCAAGAAAGGTGGAGTTTTTAACTCATTCGAATCTCACCTTCAGGTTTGGAAGTCTATCTTCCTTCCACTTAGGGAGATATTTCGAACCCTTTATATGTTCGTTAACTATTCTTCCACAGGAAAACTGTACGAAAGTCTTACCTCGTAGTATTCATAGAAGATACAACCAGATAGACTTGACAGGTTCTACAGTAACCTGTCGAGATGACCTCCTAGAGAAGTAGACTTCTTCTGCGGACGTCTTCGAGTCCTTGAGTAATTTTACCAACGTTTATTGGTTAAGTACATGTGAGGACTTTCCTTAGGATACTTATTGCCCTGTTTAGTCTTCTTTCCTCAAGAACTCTAACTATGAGACTTACGGTATAACCGAGTCTTGTTTTATAACTGAGTCGTTCAGTTATACTAAAGAGTCTCAGACAGACCTTACGTTTGTCGTTGTCCGTCATGGTTCCTTCGAAGTAGACTTCTTCTTCGAATACTAGGACTCTTGGGTCGTTATCTTCTCCACTTAATGTACCCTCTTGGGATACCTTTGTAATATTAGGAAGTACCTCTTTAATAGGTTTAGAGAGTACCTTCCTAGTTGTCTTCGGAGTTGTTCCGAAGTTGTCATTACCACCTTCTTTATCCAAATCGTTATCGTTCGGAAAAGGTATTAGAAGAGTCGTTGTCTGTCTCTTAAGATTCGTCTCGGTGAGACTGAATCGTTGACATCAGAGACTAGATTAATTTTGGTGAGTTTCAAAGTACTGACTTTGTTCTAGGAGGTAATCTTTAAACCTCCGTGTTCACCCAATCGACTCATTCTTTCAATGACTTAAGGGAGGATCATGAGAGGGTTCGTTATGTCTTCTCTTGGGTTTCTCTCTTACGTTCCGGTATTTGTGCAGGGTGTACCGGCTTACGTATCTCCTCCCTTTCCGTCACTAAAGGTGACTCCTTCTGGAGTTACCTGCAGATGACCGGAGGTTCCTTAAGGGATTACTCCTTGGTACCCTTAGACTCCGAGTGTGACTCTGGTATCTCTAAGGTAACTTAAATGAAGACGGTAAGTACTCGAGACTACTCATAAGAAGGAGACTTCTTCTACTTCTATACTGACTTCTCGTTTAAGGGTTCATGGAACCTCGTTAGTACTTCGATTTACGGTTCAATAAACCATTACTCTGAACCCTCCTACTTGGGGGGAACGAGTGGTTTCTTGACCTACTGAACTGATCCGTCTCTAATGGAGTCTTCTCTGTCCTAGGACCTTTCAAGAGTTATGGAACATGGTATCCGTGATACTGGAAACTCTTCCGAGACACACTGGATCCCAGTTCGTATTTGGAGTACGGAGAGAGACATTACCTCTTCGATCCCTAGGAACTCCATGTTCGACGTTCTTAGAGTGATCTCTACCATCTGTTAAGTTCCTTTG